>NW_005370343.1:1237202-1238295 GCF_000412655.1 Myotis brandtii
GCCCGATGCCTCGTCCATTGAAGTGCCTGGGGTCTGCTGCAGCAAATCAGCGTAAATAGCTCGTGCCTTCTCGCAGATTATAGCCTTCGTCACGGTATCTCCTGCGAGCTGCTTCTCCGTTAACCACACCATTAGCAGCTTCTCCATATTTTCATGGATAGATGTCCGCTGTTTTAGAAATTATTTTAACGCCCTTGGCTGGAGTTGTAGCCGGTATCGACTCCTTCTGCTTCAGTATGGTGCAGATCGCAGAAGTGCTACGCTCGTACTGCTTCGCCAAGTCGATTACACGCACACCTTGGTCATGTTTTTCGATAATTTCTTTCTTTAATTCAATGCACATCATCCGCTTCTTCTTCTCAGCACTGTCCTTCGCACTTACTTTCTTCAGATCCATGGTTGAAAAAACAAAGTTTTGCAAAATAACTGCAAGCACAAATGCGAGCACAACACTGATGCTTCAACTAAGAGCTAACCGCTTAAAGTGAACGAGTGAGACACGTGATGCTGGGCTGATGTTGTGGCGTTCACTGTGACGTTCGCTGCGCCAACTAGCAGTGGGGTATCTGAAAAGCTGGTTTGTAACCCGAATTTTAGCTCGCAACTCAAAGCAAAAAATCGGCCGATAGACGGCTCATATCTCGAAAAACTCGTTAGTTGGGACACTTGTAAGTCAAGGCCCCACTGTATAACTTCTTCCTGGAAGCCTTCAAAGAAGGGCTCTCACTTTGTTCCCTACATATATTGCTCAACTTTATTCTCTAGCATTCTATTACAGGCTCTCAAAATCCTCTCATCAAAGTACAGTCAGCCATGGATATTGATCCATTGTTAACTGAATTCCCCTGCCTCATTTTGCACTGTAAACAACCCAAAATTCTTAAAGTTTGATGCTTCTATATCTCTGGATCTATTTTTGCTCATCCGTTTACATTGTTCATTATATCCCACATATGAGTGAGATCATATAATACTTATCTTTTCCTGATAGGCTTATTTTGCTTGGCATACATAGAAGCATTGAACAGACTGTCAAACCTCAGAGGAAGGCAGGGGAGGGTGGGCGGGTGGGAAGAGATCAACCAATGAACTT
>NW_005370343.1:1238317-1268610 GCF_000412655.1 Myotis brandtii
GGGGAAGGGGGGGGGGGGGGGGGGGGGGGGGAATAGATCAACCAATGAACTTGTATGCTTATAAACATAATCAATGGACACAGACAATAGGGGGTGAAGGTCTGGGCTGGGGGGCAGGGGCAGGCTGGGAGGGGTCAATGGGGGAAAAGGAGACATATGTAATGCTTTCAACAAGAATTTAAAGAAATTCTTCAAGAATTAAAAACAATTCTTAAAGTTCTCTATTCTGTTGGCTTTCTTAACACTATTATAACTTAGTTCTATCCCTATGTCTGACAATTCCTTCTCAGGTTTGTTTTTCTTCCTCTCGACTATATTTTCATTCACTCCATTCTTTCATCAACAGGAAAATGTATTTATTGAGACCTACTATACAACAGACATTATTCCTATTGGAGCAACATTTCTTGACATTTTATCTGTTTGACAATTACATAGGAAGTTATTTACTTTATAGGAAGACCCAACTAGGTGCCATGTGCTCTCTTCTTTGGACATTATTCCTTCTTGGAAAATGTGTTCAGTCTCATGGAAGATATAGGCGAGTTTTAAAAACTCACATGAATTCATAATTCCAGGCTTTATCCTCACATCCTTAATCTTGACTTCACATCTCAGCTTTTTAAAAGTTTAAAAAGTTTTCCATTAACACAATCCTTTGCTATACCCAACTCAAATTGGCATGTTGGCCTCATGCCAATACACAATAACTTCAATATGTTTTGTTATTATTACTTTTTATTTAATATATTGGAGTGCCATTGATTAATAAAATATACAGGTTTTAGGTATACAATTCCACAATACATCATCTGTACATTGTATTGTGCATTTACCACTGCAAGTAAGTCTTCTCCCATCACCATTTATTCTCTCTTTACCTTCTTTCTCAATAATTTTGGCCTCAATATTTTCTAGCATAAAATGTCAGCAAAAAGGCTTTTTAATAAAAAATAAGATTACTCATTTTTAATATATTTCTCCTTTCTTCCTTTCTTTCTTTCTTTCTTTCTTTCTTTTCTCTCTCTCTCTCTCTCTCTCTCTCTCTCTCTCTCTTTCTTTCTTTCTTTCTTTCGTGTGGCTTAACAGTTACATAGCCATTGTGGGTTTCAGTTTATTTATTTTTTTTCTTAATTGTTTTTTCATTTTATTGAATTTACTAAGGGCCCAGTGCACAAATTCATGCACCTTGTAAGGAACTCTGGGCTGCAAGGCTTCGGTGGGCACAGGGGTGGGTCTTGGTCCATCCTACCCACCCCCACCTAGCCCCTCCCGACATGGTCCCCAGTTCCCTGTCTGCCGGTGGCCCCGCTCCCGCTGCCACTGCTCCCACATGCTGCTGGTGCCGGCCCTACTCGCACCTGCTGATGGCGCAGAGTGATCGGGGCTGGCGACAGCAGCATGAGTGAGCAGGGCCAGACTGTCAGTGGGTGCAAGTGGTGGCTGCTGCCCCGATTGCCCCTCAGGAGCAGGAGGAGGTGAAGAAGCCCTGAGGCACCCAGCACAGCAGCGTGTGTAAGCGGTGGCTCTGGTACCAGCAGTGGGTGCAAGCGGGGCCAGTGCTGGCAGCAGGTGCGAGCACCCAGCGGGACAGTAGTGCACGGAAGCAAAGAATTCTTAGTAACCACCAGAGGCTTGCCCTGATGATAGAGACCAGCACTCTGCCTTGGTCTGGCACCCCCACTCATCTGCTCCACCATCCCACCGCAGCTGACGCCTCCATGTTCTGTGCTCTGCAGCCTGCTTCTGATGTCCACCATGTTCTGCACACATCCCCTGGTGGTCAGCACACATCATAATGACCAGTTGTTTGGTTGTTCAGTTGTTCTGCCATACAGTCTATTTGCATATTAGGGCTTTATATATATATAGATTAGGGTGACACTGGTAAACAAAACTATACAGGTTTCAGGCACACAATTCTACAATGCACTATCTATACACTGTATTGTATGTTTATCACCCCAATTTAAGTCTTCATTCATCACCATTTATACCCCCTACACCCTCCTCCATGGCCCCTAACCCAATACCTCCCTGCAATTACCACACTGTTGTCCATATCCATGAGTTTTTCCTCTCTCTCTCTTTTTCCATTTTGCTCAATCCCTCCACCCTCCCAACCAGGCTCCCCAACCCCAACAGCTATCAGCCTGCTCTCTATCTATGAGTCTGTCTCTATTTTGCATCTTACTTAGTTCATTTTGTTCATTGGATTCCACATATAAGTGAAATCTTATGGTATTTGTCTTTTTTCTGATGGGCTCATTTCACTTAGCATAATACTCTCCAGGTCCATCCATGCTGTCCCAAAGGGGAATATTTCCTTCTTTTTTATGACTGAGGAGTATTTCATTGTGTCAACATACCAGAGCATTTATAGTCACTCATCCACTGATGGGCACTTAGGCTGCTTCCAAATTTTGGCTATTTATATATATAAAAGGCTAATATGCAAAGTGTCCCCTTGGGAGTTCAACTGAGAGACTGGGAGTTTGATCACCCCTATGACATGCGCTGACCACCAGGGAGAGGTGCAGAACGAAGGAAGACCCTGGCCTGCAGCCGGAAGGCCTCAATCAGTCCTGATCAATGGCCAGGCCTAGAGACCCTACTTGTGCACAAATTCATGCACCAGGCCTCTAGTTGTAAATAAAGCTGCAATGAACATATGGCTGCATATGCTCTTTCTGATCAGTTTGTCTGGTTTCTTCAAATAAAATCAAAGAGATATAATCTCTGGGTCCTAAGGCAGTTTCATTTTTAATTTTGGGGAAACTCCATACTGTTTTTTCATAATGGCTGCAACAGTCTGCATTCCTACCAACAGTGCAGAGTTCCCTTTTCTCCACATCCTCACCAACACTCGTTGCTAGTTGATTTATTGACAGCAGTCATTCGGACAGGCGAGAAGTGATATTGCATTGTGGTTTTAATATGCATCTCTCTGATGATTAGTGACATTTAACATCTTTTCATATGTCTATTAGCCATCTGTATAAGCAATTTTGGGAAGTAATTTTTTAGATATTTGATGATTTGTAATTGGATTTTTTTTGGATGAGTTATATAATTCTTTTTTTTAAGTATTACCTATGTCTCCTTTTTCCCTGAAGGACCCCTCCCCCACCACTCCTTCCCCTGAGGATAAGCCCCCACTGCCCCAGTGTCCGTGCCCATTGGTTATACTAATATGCATGCATACAAGGCCTTTGGTTGATCTCTTACCACCCCCCCCCCACCGCGCCTTCTCTCTGAGGTTGGACCTATTTTTGTTCATCAGTTTATGTTATTCATTTTATCCCACCAATGAGTGAGATCATGTGATATTTGTTTCTCCAACTGGCTTATTTCACTTAGCATAATGCTCTCCAGGTCCATCCATGCTGCTGCAAATGGTAAAAGTTCATTTTTTTTTTATAGCGGCATAGTATTCCGTTGTGTAGATGTACCACAGTTTTTTAATCCACTCATCTACTGATGGGCACATAGGTTGTTTCCAAATCTTAGCTATTTTAAATTGTGCTGCTATGAACATAGAGGTGCATATGTCCCTTCTGAGTGGTGTTTCTGGTTTCTTGGGATATATTCCTAAAAGTGAGATTACTGGGTCAAATGGGAGTTTCATTTTTAATTTTTTGATGAATTGCCATACTGTTCTCCAGAGTGGCTGCACCAGTCTGCATTCCCACCAGCAGTGCAAAAGTGTTCCTTTTTCTCCACATCCTCTCCAGCACTTATTGTTTGTTGATTTGTTGATGACAGCCATTCTGACAAGTGTGAGATGGTACCTTGATGTTTTGATTTGCTTCTCTTCGGTGATTAGTTACTTAGAGCATATTTTCATATGTCGCTCGGCCTTCTGTATGTCTTTTTTCAAAAAGCATCTATTTAGATCCTTTGCCCATTTTCCTTATTTCTTCTTCAATTTAAAATAATAGCCTTGCTGAGTAATGTATTTGGGTTGTAGGTCATTGCTCTTCATCACTTTGAATATTTCATGCCAATCCCCTCTTGCCTGAAATGTGTTTGTTGTGAAAGGAGCTGACAGTATTATGGGAGCTCTCTTATAGGTAATTAACTTTCTCTTATAGCTTATAGGATTCACTCTTTGTATTTAATCTTTGTCATTTTAATTATGAATTGTCTTGATGTGGACCTCTTTGGATTTATCTTTTTGCTACTTGCTGTGCTTAACCATGTTAGGGAATTTTTTGGTCATTATTTCTTCAAATAAGTTATTGATTTCTTACTTTGTTTTTCTTCTGGTACCCTTATGATGCAGATGTTGTTATATTTCATGTTTTTCCACAGGTTCCTTCAAATATTCTAATTTTTTAATTTATTTTTATAACATTTTGTTGTTGTTGTTGCTCTGATTGGGTCTTTTTTCCTACCTTGTCTTCTGAGTCACTGCTTCGATTCTCTGCTTCATCCAACTAACCATAAATACATCCCATTGTATTCCTCATTTCAGATATAGTACTCTTTATTTCTGACTCGTCCTTTTTTATGGTTTCTGTATTCTTTTCTATATTCTTGAGCCTCCTTGTAACCATTAGTTTGAACTCTATATCAGATAAATTTCTTGCCTCCATTTCATTTAGCTCTTTTTTTTTCTGGAAATCTCTCCTGTTCTTTCATTTGTGGCCTGTTTTTTGCTTGTTTGTTTGTTTGTTTTGTTTTGTTTGTTTATTTGTTTTGTCTCCCCATTTTGTATGCTTTTTTGTGTTTGTTTCTATGTATTTGCTAGATTTGCTATGACTTCCAGTCCTCATGGGGTGGCCTTATACAGTGGGTGTGCTGTGGGGTCTAGTGGTGCAATCTCCTTTGATCACTTGAGCTGGCTGAACCAGAAAGTGTGTATGTGTGTGTGTGTGTGTGTGTGTGTGTGTGTGTGTGTGTGTGTGTTTTATGTGGGCCTTCCTGTTGTAATTGAGTCTTGATTTATATTGGTTGGCTGACTTTGAGGCTCAAACCCAATCACAGTGTGCTAGCTGCTGTGCAGATGCTTACCACATGAAGCAGAATTTGCCTCAGCAGGGTTTAATGCCTGCCAAGGTCTCCCTTTGGTTATGCTGTTTGTGAATCTGGCTCTGCTATTGTCTAAGTTGTCCACTGGGTGTGTTTTTCCTGGGCCACACTGGGGGAACTCTGATGCAGGCCAGTGTAAGATGCAGCCTGTGACTGGTCTTTGGACACTTGTTTGGGGGCAGTCTTGATGCGGTTTCTCCTGTAAATCCTTGGTTATAAGTCTTCTCTTCAGCTTGTCTTCAGTTGGTTATTCAGTTCTATAATTTAATTGTAAAACCAGGTTGGTCCTGGAGGTGGGTGAGTATAGCTTCTACTACCTACTGCAGTGACATCTTGGATCACTAATATATTGCTTAATCACAAAATATCACACATATCCAAAGAGTCCACAAACTCATATAAGGATAAATGTACATACACACACACACACACACACACACACACACACACACACACACACATCCATACAACACTGGTCACTAAAGATTAGTAAGTTGACCCAATGTCCTAATAACCCAATGTCAAGAAGCAAAAGACAGTTTCACTTTAATATTGTAGTTTTTATTGGCCTTTGACATCATTCCATGGGTGCTATATCCATCCCTCTTTGTATAAGAAGATACTTTGGATTGCAATAACACTTTAAAAACATGTTTTCTTTAACAGATTTGAAGACTTTTCAGGTTTATTTTCTTTTTATTCATACCAGCATGGAATTTTCTTCTACTCACTACCTAATTGAGCTTATTCTTATTTATGGATTTAAATACCGTATTTCAATTCCACCTTCAATCTCTTTCCTTATAATCAGATTTCTATTTTATCTGGCTACGTACTGGCTTATCTAAGTATCTGAAATACATTGCAAACTTATCTAAAAACAGAACTCTTTTTTCCCCATTTATTATCTCAGCATGATTCTTTTCCAGTCTTCCTCAATTCAATAAATATCATTAATATTCAACCAAGAATAGTCCAGGAGATACCGCTGATATCTCCTTTTTTTTACATTATATTTTTTAAATCTTTCAGGGTATTCTGATAACTCTATCCTTAAATATACCTTGAATCAATTGCTTTCTAGCACTTTCTTTATTATCATCCTAGTCCCAACCACTGTCATCGCCCAACTCAACTATTAATAAAGTCTTCTAAAATGTTCCCCAAAACCTACTTTTGGCTATACATTGTCTCTTATCAACCCTGTAGGCACTATAATACTTTAAATATATGTCAGTTTCTGTGGCCATCCTCACCATTCTACCCCCATTTAAAACCATAGCACTTGGAATAAAACCAGTGTTTCTAGCCTCATCTCTGTTTCTAGCCTCATCTCTGCCTGTGGCTCATTAAAAGCATCTGCATTGATCTTCCTGTTGTTACTCAAATATTACATGTTCATCCTATCTTAGGGCATTTTTATTAATCTTGTCTCTGTCCAGAATATGCTTACTCACATGAATGATAATGTATGCTTATGCTCTATTGTCTCCCTTCCAGAATATGTCCCTGACCTCCACGTCAGCAATGCCCTTTGCCTCTCTTCTTATGCATTTACACACTGTCTTTCTCACCCACTAGAACAGTGGTCGGCAAACTCATTAGTCAACAGAGCCAGATATCAACAGTACAACAATTGAAATTTCTTTTGAAAGCCAAATTTTTTAAACTTAAACTATATAGGTAGGTACATTGTTATTAACTTAATTAGGGTACTCCTAAGGCTTAGGAAGAGCCACACTCAAGGGGCCAAAGAGCCACATGTGGCTCGCCAGCCGCAGTTTGCCAACCACGGCACTAGAATATATACTTTATAATATGCATACCATTTTTAAAATTGCTATGTGCTATCCACACTAAAGGGATGGTGAATTATGTTCTATCTCCTTGATAGCAGAGTAGGTATTATGGTTATATTTGTTAATATTTTTTTTCTTTTTTCTCCCTCATGCAATATACACTCAAGTTTAGGAGCTAATTCTCATGGCCTAAAATAGTTCCCAGTAAATTTGTAGATTCTCACTAAGCATTAACCAATTGAATGAACTAATCTTCCACCACACATACTTAATCATATGTCTGAGGCTCTACACAGCCACTTGCACTTACCTAAAAATCTCTTCTTCCCTTTTCCCATGTCTGGGTAGTAAATGATCACTCACTCTTAAAATTCAGTTCTTTATATATGCCTAAATATAAAAACAAATTCATTTATACACTGCATTGTACTTAATATATAACTATATTATTGTGCATGTTACTCAAAATCACAAATTAATTTTTTTTGCATTTCTGCTTGCTGACATCCCTGGTGAGTTCCTTGAGGCTTATTTATCTTTTGTAATTGTGATGGCTAGCACTGGTTCTTGGATATTGTAAGATATTTTAATGTTTTCTAATTAAGGGAAATTAAATTAGAGTCATGCACACCCAATGACTCTTCTGTCAACACAGACAGCATATATGATGGTGTTCCCATAAGATTATAATAGAGCTGAAAATCTTATATTGCCTAGTGTTGTCAAAGCCATCATAACATTATACAGGGCATCACAAAAATTGTATACACACTTTAACAGCTGATAGCTCAATTTTGAAAATGAAATGTATTTTAATAAACACTGCCTTTATAATTATTCAAAGTGTGTGTACACACTTTATAGCACAATGTATTACTCATGTGTTTGTGGTGATACTGGTTTAAAAAAATCTCCTGTACCCTGGCCTAATTTGCTCAGTGGTTAGAGTGTCGACCTGTGGACCAAAGGGTCTTTCTAGTATATATATATATATATATTCAATGAAAAAATATCCTTGGGTGAGGGTAGGAAAACATAATCCTACTGTTCTGCCAATTGTATAAAAAATATAGCACATACAATTATGTACATTACAGAATACTTGATAATAATGATAAATTACTATGCTACAGATTTAAGTATTTACCATAGAGTACTTTTTATCATCATTGTATAGTGAGCTCTTTCTACTTATAAAAGAGTTTGCTTTAAAAGAGTAGGCTGTGTTACTCCAGAAGCAGCCGCATACATGTTGTGTTCACTTTCGTGATTAGATTATGTTATTTTTTGCTTGATTTAAGCCCATGTTGTTTTGTGCAGTAGCATGCTGCACAGGCTGCACCTGGGAGAAACAGGCTCTACAATTTAGCCTTCATGTGTAGTAGGCTAAACCATCCAGGTTTGTGTACATGCATTCTGTGATGGTTGCACAAACACGAAATCGCCTAACCATGCATTTCTCAGCCTGTATCCCCCTTGTTCAGCAATGCATGACTGGAGATGAATAGCTTGAGTCTCACTTTCACACAGTTGATTTTTCAAGCCTATTTCAGGAACCTGACCTGAATCATCTGCTCACAACGAATCCAAATCCTTGCTTTGGATTACAGCGCCCTCACGTGGAATGGCTCTTTCTCTCCCTGGAGTCTACTAGAGCTGTGTTGTGTGTAATCAGTAGGACACTGAGTCCTTTTATGCCAAGAGCCTTTACGCCTATAAACAGGCCAGAATAGAATGGAGATGAAAGGCAGTAACAGAGAACCAGGTAAAAGTTCAAGTAAGCAAGTCAAACAATCACCTGGCATTTCAGCCATAGTTTGGGTATGGACATGTACATGAAGAAATCTGGAAATATATGGAAGCTTTTTTCTGTCCCAACGTCCTTACTTAGGCAAGCTGCATTTCAGGTCTCAGCTGCCTGTGCGTGGTCTCTGACACGAGGCACTGGGTGAGGATGAAAGGTCAAGATGTCTCTAATAGAGAAGACTGTTAATTAGAAATCAAGCCTGACAATTCTTTATTTTGCTGACACCACGGATTCCAGAGATTTGGTAACAGTCCAGATATCCAGGGTAAGATGAATATTTTCATGAATTAAAAAAATACAATATTTTTGGATTTTCTTTTCTATTGTAACATTTTTATTATAAAAGTAAATAAAATTTTCCAGAAAAGGTAGGAACGTATAACAGTGTAGAGAAAAAAAATTACCCTCTTTGAAAAAAATGAATTGATATATTTTCAAACACTATTTACAAGTACATTTAAAGTAGTTTAAATATACTTGTACAGATAACTTTACACCTTATTTTTTCAGATCATAGTATAAAATAAGATAATTTTACATCTTTAAAAATCACATGGACAAAACTAAATGAATGTGAGCTATCTCCCATGACTTTTTCAAATATTTTCCTAATTGAGGAGGTTCCAACTTTTTGTCATTACAAATTATATTGTAATTACATCCTTTCCCCAATGTTGAGCAAATACTTTTTCTCAACACAACTTGTTCTGCCTTCCAGAGTAGCACAGCGTGAGTCTGTTACTCCTACAATATATAAATACTTTGAAAAAAATCCACTAGTAGCTGCTGAGTTAATTCTTAGATTTGATTATCGTTAGACTGAAAAGAAACTCTAAAGAAGATCTACCTGTGGACTGAGCATACATGAAATCAGAAGGCTTTCCCAGAAATAAATGATAAGGTTTAGTTCAAAGGCCTGAAGGTCGGTGAAGGGAAACCACAGGCAGGCAGTCCCCAGCGATTTTGAAGAAGACAGACAAGCTGAGACTTCTTATAGGAACAGCACACTCTTGAGAAGAATCAGTCCTGCCTGCTCAGCCTCTGGACTGGTCGGGAAGGATAGCCCTCTGCATGGCTGGGGGTCTACTGGAAGCCAGAAGGTCTGGATAGGTGAGCATCCTCTCCCTCATCCTTCAGGGGCAATGAAAGGCTCGGAGGGAGGTCTGAGGTGTATGCCAGTATGACACGGGACTGAAGAGCTCAGGAGTTTAGGTCCCAGGCTAGTTAATCCTCACGCCTCTACTTGATTTTAGTAATTTGGCAGCTTAGCAATAATGACTTCATTCCCTTTCTTTACTTTTTCTTTATATTCTAGTCTCATTTTCTAAATAGGGGAAATTAGGTCCACAATAGGACAGTCATCGGGCCCCCTCAACCCTACCCTCCACCCCCATGGCATACATAGTAGTGGCAGAGCTGAGTGGATTTGATTGTATTACAACTCTCAAGCCACGTATACATCCAACATGCTGCCTTCTAGTCTCCATGATGAATCTCCCATCCCCTCCAAGCATTCACTGGTCATACCACGTTTCCCGCCTCTTCAGGTCTCACTCGTCTTCTCCCAAGTAGCTCCAGGAGTCTTTCAGTTCACTTGGTCTCATTGATACAAAAATGAATCCCCAGTATTTTTATAGGTGTTTTACATAACACATCCCAGTGAATTCTCACAACCTGTGGATTCATGTTTGTCATCCTCTCTTCACAGATGAGAGAACTGAGGCTCTGTGCAGGGGTGGGCCTTGCACAATAGTACAAAGATGGTAAACAGTGAAAATAGGGTTTAGTTTCAAATCCATTTTTACTTCCTCTAATTCAAATTACATTATTATGCTCTTGGTTGGTTTTAGAATTTATTAATTGTTGAACATCTAATTAACAGTAGAACATTAACTAGAATCCATTCCTCCTGACTTTAGAAAGTCTTCCCTCTCTTAGCCACATTATGACATCACATATCAAAACTGAGATCGAGATACTTGTACATGTTCAGGTCACAGTGATCATTGAAATTATCCCACCAACTGTTATTATGGGCACCACACTTTCCATACTTGTGTCTTATTGCAAAAAAGTCTGATTTTTAGCATCTGACCCCTCAGTGGCCCCTTTGTTCTGCTGCTGCCTGACCAGTTGATCCGGGTGCAGGGCACCATGGGCCTTCCAGGGCTGGGTGTGCAAATCTCTCAGCAGGGTGAGCACTGCCGGCCAGGCAGCAGAGTTGGTTACTCCCTGGAGAAATGATCATTTGGCTTGACTTTTAATTAGAAAGTGTTGTTGGGCTTAAAATTAAGAGTGTCACCATAAGATGTTTGGTTAAATAATAATATATTACTGATTATTTTAATTTAAAAACAGCTATCACCTGTAATTAAATGTTCTTTACTTAACATGTTCTCCTGTGGCTTGCTCTTTAAATATAAACAAGAAAAACGTAGCAGGGTAGCAGGGTTCAGACATTCCAAAAGATAACTGGGACAGGGCCCATGGCATCATTGCAGACAACTGCACATTTGAGAAGCAAAAATGTGTGTGCATTTTTCTCCCACTCAGAGAGACATTGGCAGATTGAATTCATGTTAAAAAAAAAAACTCTAGCCACAGAATACAATATATGATGTTTTACCATGTAATTCAGGTAAGACATGTATTATGTACATAATCATTTAGCAGAAAGTAAGAATATTGCTGCAGTTCATTTCTAATAAATACAAAGTTACTTACTATTAAGATTAAATCTTAGTTTTCCAGGCTCCTTGGTTTAAAGAAGCAGTTTGGTGCAGTGGGGATGAAAGGAACAAGGACAAAAATACTGGAGCTTGATAAGAAATAAATGCTGAGCAATGTACACTGGAAACTCAGGCACCAATTCTGCTCAATTTTTTTCAAGTTAGGGAGAGATGAGTTCATTCATCACTTCACTCAGGAACTTTCCATTCAGTCTCCCCCTCAGTGTTGGCTCTTCCAGTCCTGAAGAAATGAGCAGGTCAGTCCCAGTCCTATCTTCACGTCTCCAACATTCTAGAGAAGAAATTAGAAGATAAACAAACAAGCTATTTTTAAATATTATTGATTACTATGAAGAGTGCCAGGACTGACTAGTAGACCCTGAGTGATGGATGAATGATTACTCTGACACACGTTTCTGAGAAAGAGAGGGGTAAGGGACTGCCTGGCTAAAGGAACTAAACAGCCCCATTTGCCTGCCTCCTTAGGCTTTTATTGTAGTAACAGGTTGAACTAAAATTAACTATTAGATACAATCAGCAGGATAAGTATCCTTGAGAAAGCACATGCTTCTACAAGGTCGGGTCTAAAGACTAAACATAAAGATTCTAGCAAAACACCTAGGGGATCAGACTTGTTTGGAAAAGTAACGGCAGGGGCTGCTGCCTTCAGCAAGGTCCCCCTAGAGGCCCCCAACCTTTCGGAGAATCCTCCTTATAGACTTTATAACTAAGTCCTATGCTTCCTTACATCTCCCCCCTTTTTGTTTTGCTGGCTGTAGAAGACAGAGGAAGGTGGTAAACTTTTTGCATTGGAATGTCAGGGTCCGCAAAGCACATTTACTGCTCGAGTTTGATTTTGTAGACTATAAGAAAAACAGAGAATTATAATGACAGTAATGGTTATCCAATCAGGTACTAATTGATTCTAGGAAACTATGTGTGGGGTTTCTCTACTCTAAATGCTCCTTTACTATATTCCAAGCAGTGGTCTGTTTTTCATGTTCATTGACAGCAACTAAGGACTCTTTAATTTGCCCTTGTAACATGTTTACTTCTTCAGTAAGGTTATTATGAAAAGACTCTCTATAGATGCTTTTTAATATCAATCTACTGATGGTGACTACTGTTCCATTTTAAAAGGGGTGACACATATGTACTTATGCTCCCAATCATAATTAAGCACTTGCCTGTATGCTATAGCGTCCTGTCTTTCCCCTATTCAATGGCTGTCTCTACTGTCTATAGTCTAGCTAATATATTTTTTATCTATGTGCTGTTGTATAGTGAATTCCCTAGTTACATTATAGGCCATATTGTCTACAAATGCGGCCATATGCACAGACTCAGAAAAGGCCACCACAGTGACACTGGCAGTAGCAAGAATAACAATAGCCAAGTTGATGGCTGCAATGAGCATTCCTAAAAATCTTTTGGGCCATAAGTCTTTCTTCTAAGACTTCAATAGCCGATGAGCCTTGCCATTTCCTGGTGAGATTAACAGGTATCAGGATTTCTGCTTGTCTCCTAAGTACCATAATAGTGCTGATGGTAAATGAGGTAATATTTTGGGTGGTAATACAGAAGGCAAAATAATCTCCTTCTCCAACCTGTACTAGAAAAGATGAACTGTGGCTGATTAGTAGATGGGGGCCTATAACAAAGACATAGGGGTGAGTGGTGCAAATCAGGCTATTGTCAGTAAGATTATTAGTAAAATTATACTATAGTGGCCAGAGGAGTTCTGGCGGTCACCGTGCAACAATTTCAAAGAGCTGAAAACATGGCCTAATCTCTTTAAAGTTTCCTGAACTGTCACACCTAGTACTCGAGGTCATGGGGAACTCATCCATCCCTCAGTCCAAACCTCAGGCATGCCTGCATAACCGATGTAACTAGCAGCAGATGCACGGTGTACCAAGATGTCAATGTGCTTGGCTTGCAAATGACTATGTGGGCTCTAAACTATAACCTGTTGGTCCCCTAGGACCGTCAAATGGGTATGATTTCCTCGACAAACTTCCTAATGGAATGCTTTGGTAAAGGGGTCCTACTGCTGTTCGGAGGGATGGGAGGTACAATAGTATTAGTTAGATTGCCACAGGACTGACTGCCTGCTGAGAGAAATATTTAATTTACTAAATTACTTTAAACATGCTTCCTTATATCTGAAAAGTTTAAGAATTAGTAATACTTTCAACAAAAGTTACAAAAACTATATAACTATTTTCTAGTTATTTAGCTCTATAATAAAATTGTTGTTTCTTTTGATTTTTCCTACTAGTATTTCTATAAATTCAAATACTTTATAGAGTAATTTAAATGATATGGAATCTTGTTCTTTCTGTAAAACATAATATTCTGGAATAATAATTAGAGCTATAAATGAAAGTATAATATAGTTACTATTTGATAAAGTTCCCTATGTACCTTAAGTAGAAAATTTTTCTTTATGAGAGAGAAAACAAACATGAGGTATTCTAGAGCCTATTGTATGATCTAAAGCCAATTCTAGGTCAAAAAAAAGTTTCTTAAAATTCAAACCCTGGGAAGGTAGTCAAATACATTAGACTAAAAAATTATGTATTATTATTATTAAATAGTATTAAGTAATTTATTCATTTAAAGTAATCCAGTTCCTGATTAATATGACATAATTATGCTTCTTAGGCAAATATAGGATAAATCTCTTTTTTCCCCTTTACTTTTAGAAATAGGCTTATTTTTTGAATGCAAAATATACTTATATTTTTAAGAAGTATAACAGAGATAACATGACCTTGACGACTCTTAGGAGGCTGGAGAAGGGTGGGTGTGTATGTGGGGAGATAGCCGGTCCTAAGGCTTGTTCCCAGGACTGCAGTAACTCCTGGGCCTCTAACAGCTTTAGTGTAAAAGTACCATTTTTTTTCTTCTTTACAAGGAGAGTGCCCCCCCCACCCCCATCTATCCCATTGCTGCTGCTTCTGTAGCATACGCAAGGGCACTTCTGTAGCTCCAGCCCTCTAGGATAAATACTTGTGGAGTTTAAATAATTATTTCCCATATTTTTCTCTTTTTGAGTAGACTAAGAATATGAAATATTATATATATAAGAAGAGATTTTAAAAACAGAAACAAAAAACCCCTATAGCAAATGAATGAGTACTCACAAAAGGGTTGACTGGGACATTAGCCTTAGAACCTTATTTTACACTAACCCAGTACAGTAAATGAGTTTTGAGTGGAATAAAGCCTAAACAGTAGAGACGAAGGATTCCCTATGTTCATAAAATGGCAAAGTGAAAACTAAGTCCCTTAAAGATAAGAAAGTAAGCAAAGAACATCAGTCAGTAACTAAGCTACATTACAGACAGACAAGAACTTCCACTAGCTAAGAGTTTCTGGTGGCTGATGTCTTGAGAGGGAGAGCAGGAAGGGTCCCCAAGATTAAGAATTCTTGGCAGCTTCTGAGAAGTTCCTGCAATCCCTGCCACGTGTTCAGCCTGCCACAAACAGCTGGGGCCTCTAGTAACGTGAACTATGCCTTATCTTTAAACAAATTAAACCAAACAACAAAGACACAAAACACTTAACAGAGACACTCTATGTACAATGTTTATAGGTACACATAACCTACAGACAAGACTTAATAAACTAGAGTCCTTTCCATGGATCTTTCAGAAGATCTTATAGCTCCCAGGACTTACAGCCAGAATGTGGCCCAGAGGGCTCCTAGATGGGGTGGACAGTGAAGGCCTATAAACAGCCTGTTGTTCACAGATCTCATCACATTCTGCTCTCTGTAATAAATATTGACTGGTGTCTAGAGTTGTTTTGGCCAAAATCTGCCAGTCCCAAATAGCCATGTGATAGTTTTCAGACAAGGCGGTTAGGAGTCCCTTTTGTAAATGGACTGTTAGTCCTATTTTCTCTAATACTTTTCCTTATTTCTTTAAAGGTATAAAAGGAGAGTGGCTCATGAATTCTATTATCTTGTTGATCTTGCATAACTGGGCAAGTTAAAAGCTCTCCTCCTAACATGGCCTGCCTGACACAGGACCCCATAATCGAGGATCTCATTGATGAGCCTTCTCAAGCCGGATCGGGAAGTATTTCCTCCAGCCGCAGGGCTTTAGGTATTACAGGCTCTGCAGGCTCTGCTTCAGGAGGAGCGGGCGGTGGTAAATCCTCCTGTGCTCTGTAGGCTTTTGATCTTCAATATGAAGTAGGCATAATGCATCTCAAACAAGAGCCCTCATAGTTAATGATGATAAGGACACTCGTTTTCCCTGGGCCTGATTTCTCTTTAAATTCCTGCCCACTTGTTCCCAGAGATTAAGGTCTAGCGTTCCAGCATCAGGGAACCAAGGATTATAAATTATAACAGTTTGTAATAAGCTTTTTAGTTGTTCTTCTGTAACAGAGGCACCACCTGCTTTTAATAACTATTTCAGCACTGTGATATATTGCTGCTGTTCTGTGGACAACTGTTATCCCATTATGAAACCTTAGCTGAGAAACAATTCCCTCAAACTTGGAAATCCCAATAGGGCTCCAATGACTTATTGCAGTTACTTTCGTTTTCTTCCTCTTTGTTTTCTAGGGTTCCGTCGCATTTCATTGCATTCCTCGGTTCTTATATGGGGCACCACTTGCCGGGACTGACCAGCAGTCCCTGAGCGACAGATAAATGATTATTCTGACAAATGTTTCTGTGAAAGAGAGGGCTAAGGGACTGCCTGGCTAAAGAAACTAGATACCTCGTTCTCCTGCCTCCTTAGGCTTTTATTGTAGCAACAGTTTGAACTAAAATTAACCTCTAGATACTACCAGTAGGGTAAGTATCCTGAGAAAGCACATGTTTCCACAAGGTGTGTCTACAGACTAAACATAGAGATTCCAGCAAAACACCCGGGGGGCTTGGACTTGTTTGGAAAAGTCAAGGCAGGGGTTGCTGCCTTTGGCCAGGTCCCCCAGAGGCCCCCAACCTTTCGGAGAATCCTCCTTACAGATTTTCCAACAAAGTCCCGTGCTTCCCCACAGAAGAGTATAGGATGGGCATATGATTGAAAGCAATTTATGGGCCATGATATGCAAATGCCTCTTGTAAAAATGAATAAAGAATTAATGCTAGACTGTTTCTAGATGGAAGATCTAAGGAAATATTATGGAAAAGGCACTTTAACCATTCTTTGAATAATAAATAGGTTTTCCAGGAAGAAATGGGGTCAATGTTATTTCAGTTAGAAAAATAGCAAAAGCAGCAATAGATTCTGGGAAGGGGCTGTTTCATTCAGTCATAAGCCTCTTCTTCTCATACTACAAATCTCTAAAATGGAGAATCTGATGGCTTTGCCATCCCTGGCATGTCATAGGAATGAAATGACATGCTTTTCAAAGGTCTCACAGATTCTGTAGAGCCTAATTCTTTTCCCCTTTATTAAATGTCTATAATAATCTCCTCGCCCTGGACCTGTGGTTCAGTTGGTTGGAGCATTGTCCAATACACCAAAACGTTGTGGGTTTGATTTCTGGTCAGGGCACATACCTAGGCTGCAGGTTTGATCCCTGGTTGAGGCTTGTAAAGGAGGCAACCAATAGATGTTTCTCTCTCTCCCTTTCTCTCTCTCAAATCAATAAAAATAATATTAATAACAAAAAAATCCATATCCTTGGATGAGGAATTAAAAAAAAATCTTCTAAATGGTCTCCTGGCTTTCAGCTGCCTGAAATTTATATCTAAAACATAGGTTCTCAAATTATTTTTACCACAACCCAAAGTAAGAAAAACGAATTTTGTGACCTCCTACACACATTTCATAAGGCAATACTTACTCATACTACTTGCAATTTGTTCTAATATTATTTTTAATTTTATCTATTTTATTTTAAAAAATGCTGATTTGGAGCATCTAATTTAATTTCATGACCCTAATGGATTTGAAACCTTTGTGTGTAACCCTCTGCTTTAAAGCATACATGTCCACAGGACTTTTCTGCTTAGTCATTTTTTTCAGAACTTTAAATTTTATTTTCCATTACAGTTTACATTCAATATTATTTTGTATTAGTTTCAGGTGTACAGCATAGTGGTTAGACAATTATATACTTCACAAAATGCTACCCCCAATGTTCTAGTACCCACCTGGCACCATACATAGTTATTGCAATACTAGTGACCCGGTGCATGGATTCCTGCACATTGAAAGGAAATAATTAAAAGGTGGCCAGTGGCGTGGTACTGGGCAAGATAGGCCAGACACGTCCTGGAGCCAACCTCCTGCGGTCCCTCGCTGGTGTCTGCTGAGTGAGCGGGGTCCCTCTGAAAGGTGGAGTTCCTTGGCCTGGCCTATGGGGATCGTGCTGAAACCAGCTCTCCGACATCTCCCGAGGGGTCCCAGAGTGCAAGAGGGCATTCTGCAAAGTTGCTGTCGTACAGGATGTGGAACACAAACGCAAGAGTGCAGTTAACCAGATTCAGGGCCAACAGTGCCCCAGCAACAATATAACGAAAGGCTGAAGGTGGAATCACCTAGCCCCATAAGGAATCGGGCTCCCTCCTCTCTAATTTTGAGGTGCATCACCTGAGAACCGCCACTGCCAAGTCACTGCAGTTGGGCAGCTCCTGCATTGAGCGCCTGCCCCCCTGGTGGTCAGTGTATGTTATAGTGACCGGTCAGATGGTTGGACACTTAGCATATCAGCCTTTTATATATAGAGTGTTGACTATAGTCCCTATGCAGTGCTTATATCCCTGTGACTATTTTTTATTATCAATTTGTACCTTTCCTATGGTTGACACTATTATAGATGTCCTCTGCTTAATCTTCAATAGCTCTCTATTGTCCACAGTATAAAGTACAAACTTCTGAGCAGGGCTGAGGATTTTGATGATCTGGCCTTTTCCTTCTTCCCCAGATTTCTCACTAGTTCCCGCCTCATTACTTCTATTCCCATCTTGAATTACTTGCAGTTTTCTAATCCAGCCATCTGGAGCTCTACATACATACCTCCTTCTCTCCATAGGAAACTCCAATCCCCACCACTATCACCCCACAGATGAGGTTTCTGGGTCTTATGTTTATTTATACTCATAATTCAAGTCTGAGGTCATGGGATTCTTGAAAA
The DNA here is from genome assembly GCF_000412655.1 of Myotis brandtii. Lineage (NCBI taxonomy): Eukaryota > Metazoa > Chordata > Mammalia > Chiroptera > Vespertilionidae > Myotis > Myotis brandtii. The sequence goes on from NW_005370343.1 coordinate 1,256,794, forward strand.
AAGATGGTCTATATTTGCTAGCTTGGCCTTGATTTCCAGTCCATGTTTCTCTGCATGCTCTTCTAGGAATGCCTTCATTATATTACACTAGAGGCCCAATGCATGAGTTCAGCCAGCCTGCCCCGATGGGGGCCCATCGGGCTGGGCTGGTGGGGGGGAGGGGCTGTGGGCAGTTGGCCAGTGGGACCTGCCTTCGATCGGAATGTTGGGGGCCTCTCAGGGCATGTATCAGGCTGGTTGGCTGCTGCAGTGACATCATAGCCACGGGTCGTCCTGGTCATTCTGGATATTCCACTGTTCCAGTCACTGGGCTTTTATATATATAGATTATAAATGTGTTTCTTTTTCTTTAAATTTATATAGTTTGAGTTTTAGATTTCTGTATTCTTAATTCTTAGAGTCCAATGGGAATTCAATAAATGATTTTATTAAATAATTTAATAAATGCTTCAATTAATGGTAAAACATAATAAACTCTTCTCAAGGTACCTATTTCCTCTATATAGCCAGACACTTCTTCCTATTTGGCTATGAATCACCTAGAAATTTTATTTTCCTTAGTGTTTTCTCTGCTTCCTGAGAACTGACTCTGTTAGGGACAGGAGTAAATGAATGTCTCTGTTTTAAAATATCTTAGATGTCAATGTGTTAAAGACAATTACTAGAAGAGTAGAGTTTTCAAGTCCTTTGTACAGCTAAGAGTTCAGTTTACTTCTGAATATTCAATGACTGATTGGAGACATCCTATAAGACTTGCTAGTATGCAGTTCTGAGACAAAGAAGGTTGTATAATAGTTGAACATGTGGGTTGAGTATTCTGTGAATACATATGCTGAATTTTCCTAAACAAATAAAATTCATAAAGTGTTTATGTAAACAGTACCAGTCACTGCTTCTGTAGGAAATAAAAGTATGCAAGAGAGCACCTTTATTTTCAGGTGCACATGATCAACTATGCTAACATGTTAATTCCTTTATTAGAAACTAAGTGGAGAGCTGTTTGTGATTTTCCTAGGTGAAGAGATAGATAAAACGATGGTGAGACACATTCTAAATTATTTTCTTAGCAACTTTGAAAGCCGAGAAATTTCATTCTCTGTGCTTTGAGATTAGATTACCTGTGGACCTTAAAAAATATACCCACATAATGCAAAAGATATAGTTCTTGTTCTTAAGGATAAAGGGAAAGAAAATGCTGGGTATGAGAATGATTCTAAGCTTGTCAAAGCTAAGTGCAGCAGTAATACCTTACCATCATTCATCTGTGAGCAGCTCAGCTTCAGTGAGAAAATGCCCTTTGACACTGAAACTCTTGTCCTCCTGGTAGTCAATGGCTGAGTAGAGTCATAGAAACCATGAAAGGGTAAGGAAGAGTGAGCATGAATGAGGAAGAAAAATTAGAGAACAGTCTAATATTTTCTTATGCCACACCTCTATATTCCTTTCTTCTTATAAACAACAAAAACAGAAAACAGAAATCCCACCCCAATATATGTGACTTAAAAATTCATTCCACAAAAGAATCATTTGTGAATCATTTTAGATTTTTAAAAACTGATAACAGCAGTAGATAGTAAAAATCTTAATAGTTTTATATGTATACATCCATACCAAATGTATTTCTGCACTCCAAACATAAGGAGAAATACCAATGGATTTGCATGTTGCCATTGCCTCTTTTTCCATGAAAATTAAGTTACTTCTCCAACATCAGCAAGACCATACATAGAGATCTGCTTGTAACAACTAGGACAACTCAGGTAATCAGGACATTTTATTGAGAATATTAGATTGTGGTGGACACATTAAGGCTTTGTGGTCTAACTGGCTCTTCAAAGGCTCAGAATCAGTGACGAACTAGTGTAGAAGAATATATGTCTGGCCATCTTGAACTCAAACAAGCATTTAAGCTCCTCAACTTCCTGTGAGATCAGCCAAATCTCTCATGTCTGTACCACTGCTAACTTCTCTGCCCACTCTCCTTCCTTCCCCTCCCTTTCCCAGGGGTGCCTTTTCAGACAAACCAACTTGAACACAGAAGCACAGCAAATATTTGTTGGGTTGTGATCATGTGGCAAAATAATGACTGAACATATTTTCTCTTTTAAATATAAATATACATTCTATTAGCTGGAGAAGTGTTAAGACTTTTTACCAATTAATTCTTTGACAGCAGTGTGAGTTTGAATCATATGTCTCAATATTTCCACATAATTTTATGCTACAAAAACAAATAGAAGCCATTCAGTTGGGACTGAGGATAATAATATGATTAAATATACAGAGTCAGACAGCCTAGATACAATTCTTACAACATCACCTATTTGACCTTGGGTGAGTTATTAAATTTCTTTAAGAACAAGTATGCTCATTAATGAAATATTGATGTTAATAATAATATCTTATATGTAGAGTTCTTGTAAGGACTCAGAAACATAATTAACACAGACAAAATGCTTAGCACAATGCACAGCCAAGCATGAGCATTCAATGTGTGGTCTCTCTGAAACCCACCCAGTTATGCAGGCCCAATTGTGGTCTCTCTGAAACCCACCCAGTTATGCAGGGTAAACCTAACGTCCTGTTCTTTCTATCGCACTTGGATCTTCAATGCATTTAAACACACTAGTGTAACCTTCCCTCATGATTTTGCATTGAATGCTCCTTCATCTGAAGTGCTTTCCTCTACACCTTTCCAGGTCTTTTCTCAGATACTGTCTTCTCTCAGAGACCCACCTTTACCTTCCTATTCCAAATTGCAACATAGTCCCCATGTCCTGCTCCAACGATCCTGATATTCTTTACTCATCTTTAAAATTTATTTTTCTCAGTGCACATATTACCTTCTAATAAATCATATATATATATGTATATATGTATGTATATATGTTTATACATATACATATACTTGTGTATACACACGCTTACATATTTGTGTATATATATGTGATAATTTTTTGTCTTTGTTTACTATGAAGGCAGAAGTTTTTACCTGTTTTATATACTGTCTCATTCTAACTATCTAAAAAGAACCAGGTGCATAACAGGTGGCTAGTATATTTTTCTCAATTAAAAGTGTAGTAACTAGGACCAAAAAAACAAATACTTGTATTGTATGTCTCACCCATTATTAACAAACCAGGATGTTTCAGCAAGGTGAGTTTACGAAAACATATTTCATATCTCCCTATAATAGGCACTATGCTAACTGAAGGAAATACATATACAAAGAAGAGGTGGTTTGCCAGGCCAGTGTTCCCAGTGGTTGAGCATGACTGAAGAGGTCACTGGTTCGATTCTGGTCAGGGCACATGTCCGGGTTGCAGGCTCAATCCCCAGTGTTGGCATGCAGGAGGCAGCGGATTGATGATGTTTCTCTCTTGTCGATGTTTCTATCTCTCCCTCTTCCTTCCTCTCTCTCTAAAAGTCAATAAAAACATAGTTTAAAAAAAGAAGACATGGTTTTGCACTCTGGAAGGTCACTGTGAAGCATGCCACAGAAAATTTCTGTTGTCCTCAGCTGCTAGTCCAGTCTAGGAATTGCATTTAGTTGAAGAATATCGTCTTACTCAAGGTCATATCCCCTTCCTGGGAGCAGCCTGTATGCAATCACTGATAAAAACAAAACAAAAACAAACAAAAAAAATCCACTATAAAGCCCAGGGCTCCTTGATCCAACTTAGGTCAACTCTGAAAGACCAAATCAGTTGCAGAGCTCCCAACAAAACAGATTGAGGTCTTCACTGCAATTTTAGCATAGCCCAGCTTCTCATCTATTCAGTCCTGCTTTAATTCACTCCTTTCATGGTGTTAATGCTAAGAGTTTCCCCCAATAAACCTCCTCTATAGCCTCATTATGTAATGTAAGCCCAACATTATGAAAGAGATGTTAATACCTCATATTACCCTTGATGAAACTAAATAGAAAAATATTAAACAACTTTCACAAGATTAAATAGCAAATATGGACAAACCTAAGACCAGAAACCAGGTCTGTCTGATTCCCAAGTCCAAATTCTCTTCTATCAATGAAGTCAACTTGATCTGCTTTTCTCTCCTAATCTTCCGATGATGTACAGCCGGTTCCAGAATAACACTCCTGTCCATTCTGCTTGCTCGCAGGCAGCCCACAGAACTCCTAATGGGGTTATGTGTAATGTCAGCCCAACAAATAAGAAATTGAGCTCCTGCCAAAATCTCATAAAGCATGATTGCAAAGACACCCCAAAGTCTTCATATTTACTCCTGAAATTCCTTCTCTAGTTCTTCTGGCTTTGCCATCCTTTGTTCTTTATTCAAAAGAGGGCATTAGGCTAAGTGGAAAAAAAGCCAGATAGGGAAAGCCAAATACCATACGATTTCACTTATTTGTGGAATCTAAAGAGCAAAATAAACAAACAAACAAAACAGAAATGGACACATAGATACAGAAATCAGATGTATGGTTGCCAGAGTTGGAGGGCTAGGTGTAGCCAAAAAATTGTCACAGGGATGTAAAATACATTATAGGGAATACCAGTATAAATTTAATAACTATTAAATATGGTGCCAGGTGGGTACTTGAAATATCAAGGGACCACTTTGTAAAGTATATAATTGTCTAGCTATTGTGAAAAATAAAAAAGAGGGGAGGTTCTGATACACAAATAAATAGATCTACTACTTGCCATAATCAATTCTGTCCTAGCCATCACACTTAATACAGATTCTGGACCAGACTGTTGGGCTAAGTACTCTAGGCATAGCTTTAAAAGCAATTTTGGATTAGACAGCAGTGTAGAGTTTTTAAATACTGAGTGTAAAATGCACCTCATTGTTATTTCTTGAATTTTACTTATGATGCTTAACTATTTTTGTGGTTTAATATCTGAAATATTTTTTCGATGCCTTTAAATTCTGAGATCTCTTTTCAGGAACTTTAAAAGACTGAACTATATATTATAGTGGGAAAAATAAGGGGGCTTTAAATAATAGGCCTACATTCATACCTTGGATAACCTATCACTTGCTGTGAACTTGAGTTTCCTTATATATAAAAAACAATACAATCATTCTCACTTTTTTTCTTTATTGTACTTCACAGATATTGTGTTTTCATCAACATCACGGCAAAACTCTCCAGAGGCAAAAATATATTACAACTCGCTGAAGGTTCAGATAATACTTAGCTTTTTTTAGCAATAAAGTATTTTAATTACAGTATGTACATTGATTTTTGACATAACATTATTCCACACTTAATAACTTACAGCACAATTAAGTGTGCTTTTTTTTTTATTTCTGGGAAATCTAAAAGTTTGTGTGACTAGCTTTGTTGTGGTATTTGTTTTATTGTAGTATTCTGAAACCAAATCACAGTGCCTTCAAGATATCTTACACTACATCACAGGCATGTTTCCATAGTACATGCACTTAATATATTATACAATTCTGAATGGTAGTTTTCCCTTCTTAGCTCCCAAATCCCATCACAGAATTCCCATAAGATCTCTAGAGCTTCAGCAAATGGACCATCAAGAGCCTGATGCTTGTCATTACTCATTCCATATTTAAGAATTATCAGCTTATGCCTTGGCTGGTGTGGCTAACTGGTTAGAGCACCAGCTCTCATTTTGAAGGGTCCCGGATATGATTCCTGGCCAAGGGCATGTGCCTAGATTGCAATCCCTGGGTTGCAGTTCCTGGGTTGCTGTTTGTTCTCCAGCTCAGGTCAGGGTACATGCAGGAGACAACCAATCAATGTGTCTCTCATCAATCTTTCTCTCTCACCCTCCCTCCATTTCAGTCTCTCTAAAAAGTAATGGAAAAAATATCCTAGGTAATAATTAACAAAAACATTACCCAAAGAATGTAAAAGACCTATATAATGAAAATCACAAAGCATTATTAAAAGAGACTGAAAACGACACAACAAAATGGAAAACTATCCCATGTTCATGGATTGGAAAAATCAATGTAGTTAAAATGGCCATATTACCCAAAGCAATATACAGATTTAATGAATCCCATCGAAATCCCAATGTCATTTTTAAAATATATTTTTATTGATTTCAGAGAGGAAGGGAAAGGGAGAGAGAGATATAGAAATATCAATGATGAGAGAGAATTATTGATAGACTGCCTCCTGCACACATTACACTGGGCAGATGAAGCCCATAACCTAGGCATGTGCCCTGACCAGGAATCAAACCAGGATCTCCTGGTTCATAGGTCAACACTCAACCACTGAGCCATGCCCAATGTCATTTTTTAAAGAAATAGAACAAGAAATCATCAGATGTGTATGGAACCACAAAAGACACCAAATAGCCAAAGAAATCATGAGAAAAAAGAACAAAGGTGGAGGTATCACATTTATTGACTTCAAATTATACTACAGAGCTACCATAATCACAACAACATGGTATTGGCATGGAAACAGACACACAGATCAATTGCACAGAATAGAGAGCCCACATGCAAACGAATGAAACTGGATTACAGGTGGTCCTCATGTACAAAAATTAATTCAAAATGGGTCAAAGATCTAAATATAAGACCTGGAACAATAAGTTATATAGAAGAAAATATAGGTACCAAACTTATGAACCTTGGTATTAGATAACATTTTATGAACTTGAATCCAAAGACAAGGGAGGTAAAGGTAAAAATAAATTAATGGGACTATATCAAACTAAAAAACTTCCGTACAGCAAAAGAAACTGACAACAAAAGAAAGAGGCAGCCAACCAGATGGGAGATGATATGTGCAAACAGTAGCTCCAACAAAGGTTTAATTTCCAAAATATATAAAGAATTCATAAAACTCAACACCAAACAAACAAACAACCCAATCACAAAGTGGACAGAGGACCTGAAAATACACCTCTCCCAAGAAGATATACAAACAGCCAATCTTATCGAATAATAGACAAACATGGTAATTGACCATACCTTTGCTACACCTCTCATTGGCTAATCAGTGTGATATGCAAATTAACTGCCAACAAAGATGGCGGCTAATTTGCATACTGTAGGCAGGGCAGGCCAGTGCAAGCCGCCATCCGGGCCCCCATGTGCCGCTTAAGCCCGTTGCCAGCTGGGACCCCTGTGTGCAGCCCTGGGTGGGCGGGGCTTGGCGGTGTGATCGGCCGAGGAAGCCCTATTCTTGCAGGAATCCTCCTGCAATGGGCTTCTAGTATAATAATAACTGACATGGAGTAGACATCTAATATTTGTTATTAAAGGTCGAGTCTTCATCTATATACGCTTAAAATATCATTTGGCACGTAACACCTGAGGGACCAAGTATAAAGTGTAAGTAGAAACACTAATTTCTTTCTGGTGGGCTGGCACCCAGCAGCCCCAAAGCCCACCACCTCGGCGCTGGGGCTGCTGAGGGCAGGATCAGAGACACAAACCCTGTGAGCCCTGCACAGTATGGGTGCTCTGCTCCAGGCAAAGTGCTTTCCCTTCAACCCAGCTCTCCCTGGGAGTCCGCTGTGGAGGGCGCTCTCCCTGGGAATCCGGAAATCTGCCTCTGGTGCGACTGTGCAGCAGCCATGCCTGGCAAGCCACGAAGAGGGTGATCTACCCATGGGGATGTGTACACTGGCAGAGGCCACGCAGCTGCCATAGTTGAAGTCATCCTTGATGTAGGAGTGGGGGTAGTGGGGATCAGAGTGGGCCAGGTTGCCAATGGAACCCCAGCTCCCCACCGAATGACTAGAGCACACAGTCCTCAGTCGCTTCCTGAGCAGCAGTCAGCCCCGACCGGGGATCAACCCGAAACCTAAGTAGGTGCCCTGGCAGAATGGAACCCAAACCTTTGCTGTAGCAGAGGAGCTCGGGCCCACAGCAGGGGCCAGGGCAGCTGGCGAGTGCAGCGGCAGTGGTGGGAGCCTTCGCAGCAGCACTAAGGAGCAGCAAGCCGAGCATAGGAAGCAGCAAGCAGGTGGGCGGTAAGGAGGGAGGGGTCCCGGACTGCGAGAGGGCACAGGCCGGGCTAAGGGACCCCCCCATCCATCCCCAGTGCACGAATTTCTTGCACTGGGCCTCTAGTAGATATATAAAAAGATGTTCAACCGCACTGGCAATTAGGGAAATGCAAATCAAAACTATAGTGAGATATCACCTGTTAGAGTGCCCATTTTCAACAAGACAAGCAATAACATGTGTTGGAGATGTTATGGGGTAAAAGGAAACCCTCATTCACTGCTGGTGGGAATGTAGACTGGTACAACCACTCTGGAAAGCAGTCTAGTGGTTCTTCAAAAAATTAAGAATGGAGCTACTATACAGCCCAGCAATCCCTCTCTGGGTATATACCTGAAAAACTCAAAATCATGTATTCACAAAGATATACGCACCCCTATGTTCATTGCAGTATTATTCACGGTGGCCAAGACATGGAAACTACCAAAGTGCCCTGTGATAGAGGACTGGATAAAGAAGATTTGGTACAATACATAATGAAGTACTACTCAGCCATAAGAAAGGAGGAAATAGGGCCATTTGTAACAACATGGATGGACCTTGAGAACATTATGCTAAGTGAAATAAGTCAGTCAGGAAAAACTCAAAACCATATGATTTCACTCATTTGTGGGATATAAAACTGAAGCTCGTGAACATGAATAGTAGTGTGGTGGTTGCCAGAGGGAAGGGGTGGGGGAAGAGAGACTCCTAATATATGGTGACAGGAGAAGATTTGACTTTGGGTGGTGGTTACATGTTGCAATATACAGATCTTATAACATAGAAATCCACACCTGAAACCTTTATGACCATGTGGACCAATGTCATCCCAATCAATTTAATGTAAAAATAATTATCAACTTCTTATTTTTCTAATTCTAACCTATGGATTATGTAAATCAACAGTATCATTCACTTTGCTTGTTACTGAAGAGTATTATTTGGGAGCATGTTACAAAAATCAAGGCCTTCCTAACATATTGAATGCAAGGGACTATTGTAAACTATGCATATGTCACAAATTCTTAATTTTTAGCATGCATAACGAGGAGTGGAAGACGCCATTAGAGGTATATTTTCAGGAGAAAACAAAACTTCTCCTGGAAAAGAATTCAGCCAGTGGGAAGTGAGAGTTGCTTGTTCAGAATTGACTATAGGTCTGAGTCAGTGAGAAACTCAATGTACACCATGCTGTCTGTAACCAGATTGATATTTGCCCCAGCTTCTACAGACCTGTACCAGAAAACGATAGTGAGAAGAACATCAAAAAACTATGTAGAAAATGAAAATGCTTTTGTGGTAAAATTTTATAAAGCTCTGAGGACACATGATTGTGTTACATATAAAACAATGTAGTACCTCAAGTGGAAATGATAACTTTTTATTACAAATGGGTAATTTTGCATCATTACATTCAAATAGGACCAGAAGCCTGAGTCATGAAATGATGACAATGCCAGACATTTGCGTGTCAATGCCAGGGTTGGAGGAAAGATGATGTGGAACAAAACAGGAGTGCATGGGGAGAGAACAAGCTTACATGAGATACCCCTGGGGAATTCCTGAGACCAAAGGACTTGAGCTGCTGCAGCATGAATGAAAGTAGAGACTAACTTCTGCCTTGGCACCATTTTTTTTAACCCTGTTTACCCCCAAGTGAAGCTATATTGGGAAATAGCATTTCAGTAAGTTCACTGCTCTCCACACTCTCCAATTTCTTTGTGCCTGGCCTTGCCTTTGAAACTAAATATTTTTAAAAAGAAGGAAATTTTATCTGCAATAGGGTTTTAGGTAGCTTGGAGCATTTGAGATCTTTGGTTTCTGAAGAGGTCCTCCACTTAATATATTTATTTATGAAAGATATTTCAAAACACTGTTAATATGATTTTATATTAAGAGTTATGAAATTTGACCTCAACACAAACTTTGTGCTAGATTTTTCATGTTCAAAAAAAGCTGGCAACTATGAGTGCCCACCCTTTCTCCAACCCAACCATACCCTCTGGGGAAAAAGTTTCACCTAGACATCTCCTTCCTTGGAGAAGGATGTAGAAAAAAATGTTTTCATTTCTAAGCTAGAGAGACATGAGGGATACTTAGACCAATCAATTTTTGCAACACAGAGATGAATTTCCATCCATTCATTTTTATTTAATTCTTTCATATTCTCTCTCTCTCTCTCTCTCTCTCTCTCTCTCTCTCTCTCTCTCTCCTCTCTCCTCTCTCCTCTCTCTCTTGTCTCATAACCCTGTGGATCCTAGATTGAATCTCATCATAACACTTTCTCAGAACCATCTCATCCCACATTTGTGCAACTCTTATAGGAACCCCTATAGCCCTCCATTTGTTCCAGCTGTGACCCACATTGTATCCACCATCTCTTAATTTGTGTCCAAACCTGTTCTCCTTATTTGACTGTAAGCTCCTTACTACTAATGGCTGTAGCTTACTTATCCCCCCAAGTCCTGTGCTCAAGAATAAATGGCAATTCATCATTAATAAAATTGGTGAATGGCCTGCAGCCTCAGTATAAATGTAAAAACAATTAATCTAATATAGGCTCTGGAGGACTCAGGCCTGAGCCAACGGCTCCTCCGCAGTTTTAACCACCACTCAAAACAACTGGCCTTGGTGAAGATATTGCTTCAGCATATGTCTGAGATTTTGCTGCCTGTGGATTCCTCTAGTATTTTGACGGTTTCTCTTCTTACATTTAAGTCCTTTATCCATTTTGAGTTTATTTTTGTGTATGGTGTAAGTTGGTGGTCTAGTTTCATTTTTTTGCATGTATCTGTCCAATTTTCCCAATACCATTTATTGAAGAGACTGTCTTGCCTCCATTGTATGTTCTTCCCTCCTTTGTCAAATATTCATTGAACAAAGTGGTTTGGGTCAATTTCTGGGTTCTCTATTTTATTCTATTGGTCTATATGTTTGTTCTTGTGTCAGTACCAGGAAGTTTTGAGAACAATGGCTTTGTAATATAGCTTAATATCTGGTATTGAGGTCCCTCCTACTTTGTTCTTCTTTCTCATGATTGCTGCAGCTATTCGGGATCTTTTTTTTATTCCAGATGAATTTTGGGATAGTTCATTCTAGGTCTATGAAATATGCGTTGGTATTTTAATGGGGAATGCATTGAATCTATAGATTGCTTTGGGTAGCATGGAAATTTTAATGATGTTGATTCTACCATTCCATGAACACAGTATGCTCTTCCATCTGTTTATGTTTTCCTCTATCTCTTTTTCAGTGTCCTGTAGTTTTCCGGGTACAGGTCTTTTACCTCTTTAGTTTATTCCTAGGTATCTTAATTTTTTTGGTGCAATGTTAAATGAGATTGTTTTTTTAATCTCTCTTTCTGTAAGTTCACTATTGGTGTATAACAATGCCATAGGTTTCTGGGTGTTAATTTTGTACCCTGTTACATTGCCAAATTCATTTATTAAGTCTAATAATTTTTTGATGGGGTCTCTAGGGTTTTATATGTACAGTATCATCTCATCTGCAAATAATGACAGTCAGTTTTATGTCTTCTTTTCCAATTTGGATGCCTTTTATTATCCTTCTTGTCTAATTGCTATGGCTAGCACTTCCAGTAGTATGTTGAACAGGAGTGGTGAAAGTGGGCATCCCTGTCTTGTTACTGATACTGCTCCTAGGGCAATGGAAACTAAAGAGAAATAAACAAATGGTACTACATCAAAATAAAAATCTTCTGCACAGCAAAAGATACCATCAACAAAAAAACAACAAAAAAACCCACTGCATGGGAGAAAATATTTGCCAATGTTATCTCTGATAAGGGTTTAATCTCCAAAATTTACCGGGAACTCATACAACTTAACAAAAGGAAGATAA
>NW_005370343.1:1269084-1277370 GCF_000412655.1 Myotis brandtii
AGGGGGGTGGAGGGGTGGAGGGGCAATGGGGAAATAAGGACACATATGTAATACCTTAATCAATAAAGAAAAATCAGTTGTAAAAACAAACAAACAATTGGCCTCTTTAAATTCAAATTGCATCAATCGTTGTGTCAAAAATGTTAGTTACAGCTCTGAATCCTTCTGTTTTTCACTTAGCACTCACAATAGGACTTGGAATATGGGAAGCCCCTGCCAGTTTCTCTCATTCTTTCAGCTGCAGTGTTCACTCCAGCAGAGAACCCAGAGCTACCAGTATGCCTACTAACGTGTCCGTGCACCAAACAAAGCGGTTCCTAAGTAGATACCTAGGGGTTTTAGTGAAAGAAAAATTGTCTTTGTATTGGTAAGGGGATGAGCTACCACAGTCAAAGGGAGGGAATTATGGGTAAGAGGATGTGCCTGACTAAATATAAAGTCCATTAAGGCACATTGCAGTTAAAGATCACTCCTTAAAAAGCCCCGGTGAAAATGAACCTCTGAAGGGTTGAGCCAAGCAGCCTACTCCGTCCCTGGAAGGATATAAAGGGCCTCTGCTGGATAAAAAGGAAAAGGAAAGAGCAGTCAGCTGGACCTGGCTTCTCCTCTCTCCTTTTCTTTAGGGCTCCTTGCCCCCACTCTGCATTCTTCAGTCTAGGAGAGTGGTCGGCAAACTGCGGCCCCTTGAGTGTGGCTCTTCCACAAAATACCACATGCGGGCGCGCATGTACAGTGCAATTGAAACTTCGTGGCCACACTCAAGGGGCCAAAGAGCCGCATGTGGCTCACGAGCCGCAGTTTGCCGACCACTGGTCTAGTATAACTAATCTCAATACTCCGCTTAACTCTCTCATGTGGGGTTCACTTTCGTTCACTTCACCTGTATTCCTATAGAGTTATTGGCCCAAACCTGTGTATTCCAAGGAATATTAGTGGGGAGAGGGAGAGTAGTGTTTATTGAACACCTATTGTGTGAATGATATTAAGTTAAGTCTTTTATGAGAAGTCATATTTAATTCAAACAAGAAATTATCTCTCTCTTCCAGAGGAAGTAAATCTATTGATTTTAGACAATATATATTTCTATCAACCCCCCCAATACATCACTAGTAGTTTTGTCCATTAACTAGTAGTTTTGTTTGTTTGTTTGTTTGTTTGTTTTCTGCAGGACCCTCCTCATCATCACACCTGTTATTCATTACCATGCAACATCTGTCAACTTTGACACCACTTCAGGTGTGCCTATCTGATGCATAGCATCACCATTCTCTACTTTCTTTGCAATACCCATCAATTACATTTTCAATCAACAAAAATATATTGAATGACTGCTGGGTCTTATTACATTAGATGCTGAGAATATTAAGAATAATTAGATTTAGCCCTTGCCACCCAGGAGGCAACAGAGACATGTAATCAAGTAAAAAATGATATAGTAGAGTAAGTACAATGAAAAAAACAAAGGCAGATGTAGCGTTTGTGGAGCCAGAAGCTTAGCAATTTGGAGTGTACTCTCTAAGAAAAATAATACAAAACTTCAAATAAAAGTTAGCTCTGAATATTAATGATAAAATATCCAAATACAATACAAATTATTTTAAAAGAATGAATAGCTTATAAATAATAAAATTTAGAAAAATAACCAATGCTATTATTAATTAACATACACCTGTTTAATATATTTTCTCTACATTTTTACTGCAAATTATTTTATTTCCTTTTTGTATGACATCAGTTTCATAGAATATTATCTAGATAGATAGATAATCTAATATTTCTTCTAGCAACTTGATCCAGGTTATTTATACTTATTTTTTATAGAAAAGTTTATTTTACCTGCACAAGTTTTTACTGGTAATACCATATAAATGTTATGTTTCCCTTAAGTTTAGAAGAAAATATTGCAAGAGTATTTGGTGTATGAACTATGAGATTCAGAAGAATTTTCCTAAACTAGCTTCCAGTCCCTCACTTATCAAAACTTGCTTCCACTTAGCTACATACACACTCCTTTCTTGCCACTAAGTATTCATCCATTTTGTGACACACCTTGGCCCCTGTGCCTGTTAGTCATGATGCCAATTCATCTGGCATGGAGAGTAGTTCAAAGACTCTGAGAAGTTGTTTCTATGCTATAGACTAAAGTGACAGTTGAATAATTATAAATAAGCCCAACAGAATGCATTTCTGACCCAACTTTACTTTAGGTGGATCCTTAAAATGCCCACGCCACCCCAACAGTGTCAACAAGTGGGGAGAAATGACAGAAGTTAGAATACAAAGAGGCATCAGACTAAGGTTAAAATACCTGATTTATGTTCATTTTTAAAGTAGACATTGTCTGCCCTAGCCAGTTTGGCTCAGTGGATAGAGCGCCGACCTGCAGACCGAAAGGTCCCGGGTTAGATTCCGGTCAAGGGCATGTACCTCAATTGCAGGCTCTGCCTGGGCCCGGGCTTCTCCCTGGCCCCCACTCTGCCTGACCAGGTCTCTGCAGGAGGCAACCATTTGATGTGTTTCTCTCACATTGATGTTTCTCTCTGTCTTCCCCTCTCTCTTTCACTCTCTTTAAATCAATGGAAAAATATCCTAGGGTGAGGATATATATATATATATATACACACACACATACATTGTCTGGAGTGCTGGCTCCTGGGCTGGCTCCTGGCCTGGTGGGGCTACTATATGTCTCCTCTAAGTAGTGTATTCCAAGGGCACCAGGAAACATGTATTAGGATTTATGAACCTCCCTCCACGGACACATACAGCGGCACTGGGTACCATGTGACTGCAGAAGGTGGATGCCCCTCCAGTCAGTCTGTGGTGGGGATAAAGCTGAGAAACTGCTCCAAGTGCCTCTGCTGGTTACCACAGCCCTCTCCTCTTCTTCCCAATCAGTTGTTCTGCAAGGTGTGATTTCTTGTTTAATTTCTTGGGAAGTTATCAAAGCACACATTCCAGCTTGAGTCTCAAACGAAAAGGAAAACATGTGATCCAGTTTCCTCCTGCTGGGCTGCCATGTTTCTTTCTCATTATAATAGCATTACTAATATTGTTCTTTGAGTTGTGGGTATGGTACAGCTTTCCTCTGAGGATTACCACCATTGTGCTAGGTTGTGGGGTGTTTTTTGTTTGTTTGTTTGTTTGTTTGTTTTTAAGTTGGACTTTTAATTCCTGTATTGGGAGAAATTTCTCTAAGGATCAGTTTCTGGAGCTGGTTTGAAGATTGGACTTTTTTTTCCAGATTCTATTCTGTCTCAATACTAATAGGAAGTCAAATAATTTTTGTGTCCCAGTTTTACTTTCCACCTGCTTCCAACACCCAGCTTGATTGTATAAAAATAAATATTTTTCATTAAAAATGTAATTTAATTTTAGTACAATAAATAAAATAGAACTTTAGGAAAATGGAACACAACAAAAGAGGATTATTATGAAATCGATAAAAGCAATAATAAAAAGTTATAAACTTAACAATCAGCTCACAGACCACCTATTCTTTGTGGCTTTGCTGCCCTTAATTAAAAACTTTCTTCTTTCTCCCTGCCCAAGGCTCTCTTAAGAGCATCATTCTCTGATTAAACAGGTGATATAATGAGACATGTTAGAATAATGTCAATTTTTCAGTATATACAGTCACTAAAATAAAGGAAGGATTTCTTATTCTTTTTTAGAAATGTATTTTATTGATCTTTTACAGAGAGGAAGGGAGAGGGATAGAGAGCTAGAAACATCGATGAGAGAGAAACATTGATCAGGTGCCTCCTGCACACTCCCTACTGGGGATGTGCCCGCAACCAAGGTACATGCTCTTGACCGGATCAAACCTGGGACCCTTCAGTCTGTAGGCCGACGCTCCATCCACAGAACCAAACCAGTTAGGGCGTATTTCTCATTCTTTGTTCTACCATCAGTTGAGGGAGGAAGTCACTACAACTGTTCAGATCAAGAAGATAGGATTATGTCTAACTAAAAGAATAATAAAAATGCTCTGGGTTAAGCAGTACCTGGACGTTGTAACTGACCAGGGTTGGCTGCCTGCCAGAACAAAATCCAAATTTGCACAACAGGTGGTGGGAAAAGGAAAGAGGTTTATTCAAGTGCTATCAACCCACAAAGATGGAGGACTCTGGTCCCAAAGTCCAACTGAATATCTCAGTGCAGACACAAGTTTTTTTTAGGGAGGGAGAAAGAATACAGGACAAAGAGATCAGGGGTAGAGGTTGAGAGTTCTCTGTTGACAGGACTATGTCCAAGCCAACACAGTCTGTGCAGATAAATGGTTAAAGGTCAGCAACTCTCCAGGAGTGGGAATGCTGAAAATTCATAGTCTGTCTCCCCTGAAGCCAGCTCTAGAATCTGCTCCTAGAACAGGCTTACATTGCCAGTGGCAGCATCCACAGAAATAATGTTAAAAGAATGATGGGGTGAGTTACAATTCCCCACTGTGACAGTTCTCCACTGTCAATTTTCCCCTTCATATCTATGCAGCTTTTGAATTTTTTTTGGGGGGGGGGGAATGAAAAACTTGTGCCTGTTGTAAAGCAAAATCTTAGAGACAGATTCAGTTTTTCCACCACAGGAAAACCAACTCATAAGAAGCTTCAAAAACAATAAGACAAGCAGTATAAATAAAAGAATGGGTAAACCTAAATTAGATCAGAGGAATAGTGGCATGGGAGATCCCCTTGGTTTCTCCCCCAGCAATTTCAGCAAGTTTAACAACTATAACTCAATAAAGGATTCAATACTCAGCATGCAGGCCCTCTGCAATTGATCCCAGCTGAGGAATGTGGGGGAAGCCCTGTGAATGTTAGCCACTACCAAGAGGACAAAATGAACCCCAACCCCAAGCATTATGGCTATACTGATGGCAGCTGCGGGGGTTAGCTTTGAGATTTCACAATGCTAAAAGGCTTGTGATTCAATGCCACCTACTGGAAAATACTAGAAAGTTCTCTGCGTGGTAATCAGTTAGAGAAGTACCACCAATTCATAGATGTCTAGTCCAGCGGTTCTCAACCTGTGGATCGCGACCCCTTTGGGGGTCGAACGACCCTTTCACAGGGGTTGCCTAAGACCATCGGAAAATACATATACAATTACATATTGTTTTGTGATTAATCACTATGCTTTAATTATGTTCAATTTGTAACAATGAAATTGGGGGTCACCACAACATGAGGAACTGTATTAAAGGGACGGGCATTAGGAAGGTTGAGAACCACTAGTCTATTCAGAGAAGGAACAGCCAAATACCATGAATAACCAAGGTAGCAAGTCAGCTCATAAAGAAAATGAAAAATCTCCAGAAAGCAAATGGGTACACATGGAAATATATGACATAAATGACAGAGAAATCAAGATTGCAGTTCTGAAAGTATTCAACGAAATACAAGAAAATACAGACAAGCAATTTAATGCACTCAGAAAACAAATTAATGAGCTGTACCATCGAGATTGAAATGTAAAAAAAAAATAATGAGTATGAAGAATTCAATAAAAAAGATTAGGAATGAACTAGTGAGCATAGGAACCAGAGCCTAACAGATGGAGGAAAGAATTAATGATATTGAAGATAGGACTCTCTTACTGACACAGAGGGAATGAGAGAGAGACCTAAGCACTAAAACAGTGAAAGAGCTCTAAGAGAACTATCTGACTCCATCCATCAGAAAAAGCAATATAAGAACAATAAATAGGCATATCAGAAGAAGAGAAGGAAAAGGGAACAGAGAGCCTATTCACACAAAGAATGGAAGAGACTTCCCAAACCTATGGAAAGAACTAGATCCTTGAATGCAAGAAGGAAACAGAACACCTAGTTACCTCAATCCAAAGAAGTCCTCTCCAAGGCATATCTTATTACAACTGTCAAAAATTAATGACAAAGAAAGAATTCTCTGAGCAGTCAGAGAAAAGAAGAAAGTGACTTATAAAGGAAAGCCCATCAGGTTATCATGAGATTTCTCAGCAGAAATGCTACAAGCCAGAAGAGAGTGGAACCAAATATCCAAACTACTGAAAGTGAGAAATTACCAGCCAAGAATAATATACCCAGAAAAGTTATCACTTAAATACAATGAGAAATAAAGACTTTTTCAGACATAGAGAAGCTGGGGGCATTTATCAACAGAGGACATCCTCTCCAGGAAATATTCAAGGAGGTTATTCTACCTGAAACAGAGAACAAAAGGTCATGATACTATGACTAAGTTCACACAAAAAAATTACAGCATAAGCAGGTGTAATTTGTGACAACAAAACCATAAAAGGGAGGAGTAAAAGTCTGAATTTACTAAGAATGAATATCAGATGAATTCAGGAAAAAAACACTACTGTATATATGAAATATTTTTCCCCTTAAACCTAATGGTAAACACACACACACACACACACACACACACACACCAAAATTGGTACACATAGCTGAAATAAGAGGGAACAGAGGACAGACGTATGAAATACCACCAAACTAAAACAACAGATGCAAACACAAAGGAAAAGAACTAATGGTGGCACAGAGCTACCAGAAAACAAAAGAAAATGGCTATAGAAAATTCTCATACATCAATAATAACCCTAACAATAAATAGACTGAATTCACCAATATAGAGGCATGAGGTAGCAGACTGGATCAAAAATAAAACCCATCCATATGCTGCCTTCAGGAGACACATTGAAACTGCAAAGACCACGGTAAATTCAAAGAGAAAGGGTAGAAAATGATTCTCCAAGCAAACCATATCCACAGAAAAGCAGGTGTAGCCATTTTTATTCCTGATATCATAGACTTCAAAGTTAAAAAGATACCAAGAGACAAAGAAAGACATTTTATAATGATAAAGGGAACACTATACCAATAAAACATAACACTTCTTAATATATACGCACCCAACCAAGGAGCACCAAAATATGTAAAACAACTACTCACAGAACTAAAGGGAGAAGCAGACCAAATCACAATAATAGCTGGGGACCTTATCACACCATTGATAACACTACACAGATCAACCAAACAGAAAATCAATAAAGAAACAGTGGCCTTAAATGACTCAGTAAACCAAATGAACATAATTAACATTTATAGAACCTTTCATCCCCAAACATGAAATTATACATTCTCCTCCAGTGTACATTATAAAGGATAGACCATATGTCAGGTGAAAAAATTAGCCTCAGTGAATTTAAGGAGATTAAAATTATACCAAGCATATTCTCTGACCACAATGCCCTGAAATTAGAAATCAAGTGCAAAAAGGAAGTAAAGAAACCCAAAATATGCGGATGGTAAATAATATACTAAATGTGGGGGTTAAACAATATAGTTAAAATGGCCATATAACCCAAAGCAATATACAGATTTAATAAAATTCACATCAAAATCACATGTCACTTTTTAAAGAAATAGAACAAAAAAAAATCATCAGATGTGAATGGAACCACAAAAGACCACGAATACCCAAAACAATCCTGAAAAAAAAAAGAAGAATGAAGCTGGAGGTAAACAACATAAAAAAAAATGAATGAGTCAAAGAAGAAATAAAAGGTGAGCTCAAAATATATATATAGAGAAATAATCATGACAATACGACATACCAAAACTTCTGGGTTGCAGCAAAAGCTATAACAAGAGGGAAGTTAATATCATTACAGGCTTAGCTCAAAAAACCAGAGAAATCCCAAGTAAACAACCTAATATTACATCTTAAAGAACTAGAAAAAGAAGAAGAAAAGCAACCCAAAGTCAGCTTACAAAATAATAAGAAATTTGAGCAGAATTGAATGAAATAGAGAATAAAAAGAGAATAGAGAATATACAAAATATTAATACAACAAAGAGCTGGTCCTTTGAAAATACTAGTAAAGTTAAACCCGTGGCTAGACTTGCTAAGGAAAGAAAAGATTCATATAAACAAAATCATAAATGAGAGAGAAGACACCACAGACATCACAGATATACAAAGGATCACACCAGAATATTATGAAAGACTACATGCTACCATATTCAGACGAGATCGGGCATGTTCAGGGTGGTATGGCCATTGATCATGCTACCATATTCAATAACCTAGAAGAAATGGAAAAGTTACTAAAAATACATAACCTTCATGAATCATGAAGAATTGGAAAATCTAAATAGACTGATCAGTAGAGAGGAACATAAAACTGCCTTCAAAAAACTCCCCCAAAATAAAAGTACAGGACCAGAAGACTTAACCAGTGAATTCTAGCAAACATTAAGAGAGGATTTGAAACCTAGCCTTCTCACTCTTCCAAAAAAAA
>NW_005370343.1:1278334-1279975 GCF_000412655.1 Myotis brandtii
TTCCTTTTGCAATTGCAACCAAAAGAATAAAATATCTAGGAATAAACTTAACAAATGATGTGAAAGACCTATATACTAAAAATTACAAAGCATTATTAAAAGAGATTGAAATGGAAATATAATCCATGTTCATGGATTGGTAGAATCAACATAGTTAAAATGGCCATATTACCCAAAGCAATATACAGCTTTAATAAAATTCACATAAAATCACAATGTCATTTTTAAAAAATATTTTATTGATTTTTTTACATAGAGGAAGGGGGAGGGATAGAGAGTTAGAAACATTGATGAGAGAGAAACATAGATCAGCTGCCTCCTGCACACCCCCTACTGAGGATTTGCCTGCAACCAAGGTACATGCCTTTGACTGGAATCGAACTGGGACCCTTCCGTCCCCAGGCCGACACTTTATCCACTGAGCCAAACCAGTTATGGTTCACAATGTCATTTTTTAAAGTAATATAACAAAAATCATCAGATTTGTATGGAACCACAAAAGACCATAAATAGCCAAATCAATCCTGGAAAAAAAAAAATGAAGTTGGAGGTATCACACTACCTGACTTCAAATTATACTACAGAGCTATAATAATAAAAACAGCATGGTATTGGCAGAAAAACAGACACACAGATCACTAGAACACAATTAGAACTCAGAAATATATCTGCATTTGTATGGGCAGAACATTTTCAACAAAGGAGCCAAAAGCATACAATGGGGGGAAAAAAGCTTCTTCAATAAATGGTGCTGGGAAAATTAGAAAGCCACATGCAAAAGAATGAAACTAGATTGCAGTTTGTCCCCATGTATAAAAATTAATTCAAAGTAGATCAAAGACCCCAATATATTATTTGAAACAATAAGTTACATAGAAGAAAGCATAGGTACTATTGAACTTTGTCATAAAGAACATTTTATGGATTACATCCCAAAGGCAAAGGAAGTAAAGGCAAAAATAAATGAATGGGATTCTATTAAAATAAAAAGCTTCCACACGACAAAAGAAACCAACAACACAAAAAGGCAAGTGACAAAATGGGGGATGATCTTTATCATCCTGACAAAGGGTTAATATCCAAAATATATAAATAACTCATAAAAATCAACACCAAACACACAAGCAAACCAATTAAAAATGGGTGAAAAACCAAATAGACACTTCCCTTAAGAAGACAGACAAATGGCCAACAGATATATAGAAAGATTTTCAGTTGTACTACCTAATAGGAAAATGCAAATCAAAACCACAATGAGATATCACCGCACACCTGTTAGAATGGCTATCATCAACAAGAAAAGTAATAAGTATTGGAGAGGTTGTGGAGAAAAAGTCACATTCATTCTTTGATGTGTACTGGTATAGCCACTATGAAAAACAGTCTGGTAGTTCCTAAAAAAAGTAAGAATAGAGCCCTTGCCAGTTAGCCTCAGTGCAGGGGTCCTCAAACTTTTTAAACAGGGGGCCAGTTCACTGTCCCTCAGACCGTTGGAGGACCGGACTATAGTTTAAAAAAAAACTATGAACAAATTCCTATGCACACTGCACATATCTTATTTTGAAGTAAAAAAACAAAACGGGAACAAATACAATATTTGTATTTGCATGTGGCCCACGGGCCGTAGTTTGAGGACCCCTG
>NW_005370343.1:1280193-1286478 GCF_000412655.1 Myotis brandtii
TGGTTTGCAGGCTTGATCCCCAGTAGGAGGTGTGCAGGAGGCAGCCGATCAATGATTCTCTCTCATCATTGATGTTTCTATCTCTCTCCCTCTCCCTTCCTCTCTGAAATCAATAACAATATTTTTTTAAATAAAAATAGAGTTACCATATAACCCAGCAATCCCTCTTCTGGGTATCTACCCTGAAAAACTAAAAAAAAATGTATTTATAAAGATATATGCACCTCTACATTCATGGCAGCATTATTAATGGTGACCAAGACATGGAGACAGCCAAAGTGTCCTTTGAAAAAGTGTTGGATAAAGACTATGTGATGTATATGGAATGTACCTTAAGAATATTATGCTAAGTGAAGTATGTCAGTCAGAAAAATTAAGAACCATATGATTTCACTCTTAACTGGGATATAAAACTGAAATTTATGAACACAGACAATGTGGTGGTTGCCAGAAGGAAAGTTGTTGGTGGTCTAATATATGGTGATAGAACATGGTTTGCTTTGTTGTGGGCACCCAGTGCAATGTACAGATCTTGTATCATAGAAATGTACATTTGAAACCTATATGATCCTACTAACCAGTGTCATCCCAATAAAGTTAAACATAAAACAAAAAGTAAATTAACAATTTCTCCTAATATGGATCTAATTCCTTGTGGGATCCATGAAAATAGATTCACAAACCAATCTCCAGTTTCCTCAAAGGAAGGGATTTGATGGTCCAGTGTTTTCTGAAGCCAGGTAGCCTGTTACCTGATTTTAGTGTTGCTTGTTTCTACCTCAGCTGAGATGTTAGTGTAAGTACCAATAAGGAGATTTGATGGTCATACACCTCCTTGTTCTGCTCACATATAATTTAAGGCAATTTTATTGTCTAAAACAATGTTGGCTAGAGAGTCCAGAGTTTTTTGAATATTAGAAAGTGAGATGGCACTTTCATTGTCTGTGGTGATTAAAGTCTTTGAGAGATTTTGTAGTACATGTTGATGAATAACTGTTCCCTACCAGAGTCATAGAGTATATCTAAAAAATATTAACACATTAAGCGCCAAGCCTGTTTTGTCTTCCTTTCCGTTTAGCCCGTGATATCCGATTTCACTGATATGCTGGCGGCAGGAGACTGAGGAGGCTCAAACGGAAGGTATAGTGTCAGTCACCAGTGACTGGCATGATGCTGAACGTGTTAAGCACCATCTGGGGTTTCGGTGGTGGTATCTCAATGTTGGTTGCTCTCCATGGAGTCCCATCTGCCCACACAGTTCTACTCAGTTGCTTGTAGATCTCAGGGGGGACCAGTTCTCCTCCAAGTCCTCCTGAACAGGTGAAAAGCAGCTGGAGTTGAAGTGCATGCTCTGGTGGAACTTGTAGGTGAAGGAGAAAAGGCTACTTTACTTAGTGTGCAATTTATAGACCAACTCCCATCCCAGCAGAGGGATGGGACATTCAGACACATAGAGGAAGCTGTGTGATAGTTTAAGATCTGTGAACTGGCATTCTAAAGGCTAGAGGAAGGCTTGTTGCTGCATTTGCCCCATATCCCCTGTGACCAAGCCTGTTGTTTTTAGTTTGTTTGACTGTTTGCTTAGTCAATTTGGTGCTCAAGACATAGTACATGGATGGCTCCCATGTCTACTGAGAAGTCAAGCAATATGTTCCTCACTGTCAATTGTATCCTGGGCTCCTCTGGGGAAATAATGATGGGTCAGGAGGTGTCCAGAGAAGCCCCTGGGTCTGCTCATTCATTATCTGAGTGACCACTCAGCTTTACTATCTGCCTATGTGTCTTTTTTTAAATCTTTTTTTCCCTATGCCCACTGCTAGGCATCAAAAACATTCTGCCTTGGTGACCTTCTGTACCTGGCCTATTGTCTTTGCTCTGATCTTGTCTGTATCCCTGCCTATCACACTTCCCACTTAATAATCTTGGCTTTGATTCCTTTCAGGGAAAAGGAATGCTGGATCTCTTCTACTCCCTGTTTAAGAAGGGAGTCATTTTCCTTCAGAACATCAGCCTGCTGTTCTCAGTCAGCAGGGTGATGAGGCCTGGGCGTAGAAGGAGGTTGTGATGGTGTCTAGGGGTGGTATTCCCTGAGTATAAGTAGGGCTTGTAACCTGGTAGAGATAAACTGTATTATAAATCTCAATGTTATTTGGGTGAAAGTGAGAAAAATTCAGGATCCAGTTCTATTCATAAGTGAAAAATAAAACTTTGAAGACAATGAACTGAACTACAATCTAATTATAGAGTCTATTGAAACAATTTGTCTCCCCCTAAAATTACCCTTATTTTTATTAAAGGGACAAATGAGGACCAATTCATTTACTGTATTAGTCTAGTTTCAATTTAGCCTGATTATTTACATAAACACAACAGAATAGCAGTTGATCATGTAGGCTTTCTTGAGTTGGCTTTGCTGGAAACTTATAAGGAATTGAATTTTAATTAGCCTCTCAGGGCAAAGAAGCCAAACCACACAGTTGACATTAGGCTTGGCCTGCAATCCCTACAGATATGGGTGGGAACTTCAAGTTCTCTAGGTCCCCAAATGTCTTGGGGTTCCTCCTTTGCCATCTCCCAGGAAGTAACCTTTGCTCCTTACCTGAAAAGGCATGTCTCTCTCAGACATGAAATTCCAGTCAAAGTCTTGGTTAATAAAACCACAATTGAAAATTGGCTTTATGGGTCTAGTTATAAAGAAATCATATTCCTACAGATTCATGTAAATAAACATATTACAATGAAAATAATAATGCTCACTCATTAATAGACTTCAAATTCTGGAAGGATAAGGAAGGGAGAACAATATAAATGCCTCAATATTGCTTATGAAAATATAACTTATCAAATTGCTTTAAGAAAAAAATAAGTTGCCTTATATCTACAAAATTTTAAAAATTAAAAAATCAGCAATACTTTAAAAAATTCAAATACTACAATTTTCTTTAGTTTATTTAGTCTTATAATTATTTTTTGTTTAATCTGGTTGTTTGCAAGTATTTCCAGAAACCCATTTTTTTCAGAGTTCTAGTAATCTTCATGCAGTTCCAAGGTATGATCTGAAAGTTTATTCTCAGAAATATGTAATCTAGAATAAGTGAGAGTCCCTCTCATGGATCTTTGTAAAGATGTAAGATATTTGCAAATGTGTCAGAGTAAAACAGTAACTGTCTCCAAATGACAAGAAAACCTAAAATTATATAGTTATAGATCTGACTATAATATAAATTGACAAAGAAATTTGTTTTCCTGTAACAACAGTTTAAGATAACAATTAGAATTACAAATGAAAGTATATCAGAACTTTACAGACTCTTGGAGATTTTTATGCAATCTCTAGAATATTCATCCTATATAATAAAGATGTAATATGCTAATTAACACTTATGCCCTCACAAGATGGCTGCTTACCACCAGGCCGGCAGGGGGGTTTGTGAGGGACGACCAAACGACTGAACAAGCAGGCTGCGTGGGGTGACCAGGCCGGCAGGGGGGTCAATTCAGGGCAACCAGGCTGGCAGACAGAGGCGGTTAGGGGTGATCAGGCTGGCAGGGGGGCCTGTAGAGGTGATCAGGCAGGCAGGCAGGCGAGCAGTTAGGAGCCAGCGGTCCCAGATTGTGAGAGGGATGTCCGACTGCCAGGTTAGGCCCAGTTGGACATCCCCTGAGGGGTCCCGGATTGGAGAGGGTGCAGGCTGGGCTGAGGGGACCCCCCCCCCATGCACAAATTTCATGCACCGGTCCTCTATTATATATATAACTAAAAAAGACTCTAAAAAGCCTCAGCAGTCTTGAGAAAGAAGAACAAAGTTGGAAGGATCGTGCTACCTGATATCAACTATACTACAAGGTCATAGTAATCAAAACATCCTGGTACTATCATAAAAAAAAAAAAGACATACAGCATAGGTCAATAGAAAGTCCAGATATAAACCCACACCTCCATATCTATTAATAATGGGGAAAAAAAGAAATAAAATACTATGGGTTAAAGGCAGTGTAATCAATAAATGGTGTTGGGAAAATAGTACAGATACATGCAAATAAATGAAAATCAACCACCTACTTGCATCATACACTAGCATATACTCAAAATGGATAAAATACTTAAATGTTAGACTCAAAACCATAAAAACCCTAGGAGAAAACATAGGCAGTAAAATCTCAGATATTTTTCATACTAATATTTTGTCTGATATATCTCCCCAGGCAAGGGAAAGAAAAGAAAAATAAACAAATGGGATACATTAAACTAAAATGTTTCCCAGAACAAAGAAAACCATCAACAATATAAAAAGAAAGCTCACTGAATGGGAGAAATTATTTGCCAAAGATGCATCTGATAAGGGGTTAATATCCAAAATTTATAAGTAACTTATACAACTCAACATCAAAAAAACAATCAATCCAATTAAAAATTGGTCAAAGAGCTCAGCTGGGATGCTCAGTTGTTTGAGCTTGGTCCTATGCAGCGAAAAGTTGCAGGTTCAATTCCCGGTCAGGACACATACCTGGGTTGCCTTTTCCATCCACTGTTGGGGCACATAGAGTCAGCCAATCAATATTTCTCTCTCATATCAATATTTCTCTCTCTCTCCTCTCTCTCTCCCTTTTTCTAAGCATGTCTTTGGGTGAGGATTAAAAACTGAGAAATTGGGCAAAAGACCTGAATAGACACTCCTCTAAATCCTCCAAAGAGGACATACAGATGGCCAGTAAACATATGAAAAGACATTCAACATCAGTAATCATAAGAGAAATGCAAATTAAAACCACAATGAGATATCACCCCACACCCCACAAAATGGCTACCATCAATAAATCAAGAAGTGTTGGTGAGGATGTGGAATTAAGTGAATCCTTGGGCACTGTTAGTGGGAATACAGATTGGTACAACCACTGTTGAAAGCAGTATGGAGGTTCTTTAAAAATGGCAAATTAAACTGCCTTATGACCCAGAAATTCCATTATTTGGAATATATCTGAAGAAATATGCAACAGTGATTTGAAAGAATATATGCATCCCTGTGTTCCTTGCAGTGCTATTTACAGTAGGTAAGATTTGGAAGCAGCCCAAGTGTCCATCAGTAGATAAGTGGATATAAAATCCCTGGTACATTCAAACAATGGAATACTACTCAGCCATAATAAAGAAGGTAACCTTACCTTTTGTGATACCATGGGCAGACCTGGAGGGTATTATGCTAAAATCTAATGTAGAATCTAATGAACAAAACAAGATGGAAACAGACTCATAGACACTGAGAACACTGACACCTGTCAGAAAAGGGAAGGGGATTGAGTGCTGGGTGAAATAGGTGAAGGGATTAAGCAAAACAACAACAAAACAAAACAAACTCATTGACACAGACAACAATATGGTGGTTACCAGGGGGAAAGAAGCTGGGGGAAAGTAGAAGAGAGTAAAGGGCAGATAAATAGTGACAAGAGGTGACTTGACTTTGGGTGGTGAACACACAACATAATATACTGATTATGTATTATAAAATCATACACTTGAATCCTGTACAATTTTATTAACTTATGAAACTCTAAAACATTCAATAAAAATAAGTGAATTAAAACTACTTTCTATGTCCCTTTCTTTTTTGATTCACTTCTTGGGATATAAGATCTTTGGGTCTGACCTCAGGCAATGAGTAGGATATTTCTGTAATTCAGTTTATTTATTTTGTATTTTGGAATGGTACTCTTCTGTTCACAGATCATATTTCCTCAGAATTTGACCTTTTTTAGATATAAAATGTTTCCTAAAAACCCTAGGTATTATTTGACAAAAATACCTTTTACACTCACTCATCGTACATTCAGAACTAGTGAGCACATTTGGCTAGCTTTCATGTAGCTCACCTAGTAGAAAGTCTGCTGAGACCCTGATGAGAAAGAGAGAGTTGTTTGGGCAAAAATGAGTAGCTTTCAAAAAGTAAATGTTGGGCAAAGAGGAAAAATAAATCTCTGTACAGCACAAACCAAAAACAACCGCAAACGTGACTCCTAGACAAAATGTCTTCCTACAGCCATGTCTGCTCTCTAACTCACTCAGTGCCTGTGTTCACACCCGGGCCACGCAGCACCTGGCGTGGCTGCCCAGGTCTCCTACACGGGGAGTGACATGGTTTCCTGTGGATTGCCTCGGCATGTGCAATGATGAAACCCCCGGTGACTGATGTGTGGAGGATGGAGGTCTTAGTCGTCACCTGAATCACTCAGCGTAGTTGCTGAGGCTGCTGCAGCAGCACGGGGTGGCAGTGAGAACAGCAGTTCATA
>NW_005370343.1:1288487-1300020 GCF_000412655.1 Myotis brandtii
GGTTCCACGGTTGTCCCATTTACAGATGAACTCCCTGAGGCTCAGATACCTCCGGGGGTTTGGCTGAATACTGCCATAGACTGCAGTGCCAGACGTCAAGTTTATTTCCACATTCTCTGAGGGAAGATGAGTACAGTAGAGTCACCCAGCCTCAGCAGTGAGAGTCCCTACCATGCTGATTTACCTCCACTTAATTTGTCCCCACACTGGAACTCAAATTAGTTGTGTGCATATCACAAACCATCTGAAACTTGCATTTGAAAAGTTCCTGCCTCCATCATTTATGATGTCATTTGCTAAATGTTTATAATGATAATAAGGTTATTAATATTAATTAAGTAAACACTTAATGAGTGCTTACTAAATAGAAATTAATTATGAGTAAACATTATTTACACTAGACTATGATGTCATTTTACTAAATATACTGTTTTTATAGGTTCGTTTAATAAATGGAAAATTTTATGTAGTTCAGAATTTTAATGACTTTACTTTTTAGCTTTCCTCTCCTACCCCTTATTGTTGACCACAAATTCTACCACAGACATCTGCAGGTGTGTGAGTGATCACATAATCCAGGGTGGAAAGCCAGGAAACCTGAGCTGTATCAGGACTGCACTCCTCTCTTGGACTCTTGACTATTTAAATGATCTGTGCTGTAGGTATTCTTTTGCACAATGGATATATTTCCTCTCCTAACTCAACCAGGGTTATTATGAGGATCACATAAAATGAAAGTGATTTTACAGTTAAAAGAATTGTACAGATATGGGGTGTTGTTCTTAAGCAAAATAAATATATTTCTAACCTTTGCTCTCCAGCTATATGTACTGGTTATTAATAATTCAGCCAGCCCAATATTGTAACATTATTTACTTCAATATAACATTATGTAGAAAAAGAACAAGATTAGCTTTTATTTGTTCTTATAAATAGGTGGATTATTTCAGGTGAATGCTTCATTAATTGTCTTCATACCAGCAAATCCATTCAGTCAATCAAACAATGTGGCAGATTTTAGCTTTAAACAGTCTCATTTGGGTAATTAGCAACTACATGGAAGGTTAAATTGGTTAATTGATTTCGCAAACCCTAAAGCTTGAAACACCAAAGTTTGACCATTTTTTTCCCTACCAGTCAACTATGAGTTCTTTAAAAGCATTGTCATCATGTTTACATGGGAACTTACTATGTGACTTTGAGCAGGTGCTCAGGGAAGCATTGATGAGATGACTTCATGGGAATTACAATCAAGTGGCCAACATAGACATTAAGCATGTAGTCTTACATATTAAGGTAAAAATAAAACATAAACTTAGCCACAGATGGATATGCATAGTATTATGAGAAAGACCATTGACTTGAAAGATTTAGTTTATTTGGGAAGATCAAGGAGTTCATCTCAGAAAAAGTGACAACTGATTCAAGCCCAAAAGAGAAGGTTGGGTTTAAGTAGACGTAGAAGAGAGGAGAAAACTGCCTATAGAAAGCTCAGGCAACAGGAGAGGGAGCTGGAGTCTGGTCTAAACATTTCCAGGACCTGAATGTCAATGTCCGGAGTAAGGAGATTGAGAGAGACTAATGTCTAAAACTAGGAGAGGAGCAGAAGGCCCGCAGAGCTATGTAGGTTATACACAGGATTTGGACTTTCTCCTAACAGAACATGGAAAGGCTTTGAGGTCAGGAAGGGGTCATATCTAAGGGATTGCATGACTAGATTTTCATGTTTAAAAGTCCCTATCCGGCCGTCTGACTGGTGGATTGGAGCAGAACAGCATGTTGATGGAGGACCGGCCTGGAGACTGTTGTAACTGTCTGAACGGAAGATGATGATGCTTTGAGGGAGGGCTTGTGCCACTTGAGAAAGGTTTATGCTGAAAAAACAAGTAACCCCCAATTTCACGGACATGAAAAAACCAAACAAAGGTTTCTCTGTCACTTATTCCATGCCTGTCATTGGCCTCCAGGCATATTGTTCCAGGCTGCATAGTCCCATCCCAACTACATTTGCTTGAAGATTTCACAAGTCCTAAGCAGATGAGGAAGAATGGGGAATTTTACACTGACTTCTAAGTACTTCCTCAAGGAACTGACTATGTAACTCCTGCTCAGATTTTATTTAAAAAATTCTTGTGTCATGACTAACTTCAAAGGAAGAGAGACAGCATCACACTGGAATGAACAAGTGAGCTGAGGTCTGTTTCCTTTCTCTAACACAGTCATTCCCAACTGGATTGGTTTTTCCCCCAAGGGGACATTTGCAAGGACTGGAAATAGTGTGAGTCATTACAACTGGATGGCTGTTACTGGCGTCTAGTGGGTGGACACCAGAAATGCTGCTAAACATCCTCTAACACACAGTACAGTTCCCCAGAACAAAGCATCCTCTGGCCCCGATGTCAGTAGCGCTGAGGCTGGGAAATCCTGCTCAGGCCTCATGGTGTCTGCATTTTGATACATGATTGTACCTTTCTTGCAATTCGAACTCAGGGAATATATAGAGGTGTATGGTACTCTGCTGAGCTTGCTAAGCACTAAGCCCAGCATCTGTATCTGAGATGGTTCAAAGAATAACCTGGACTTGATGAGATGCAGCTGCACTGGGTTTTCAGAGCTACGCACTTATTCCAGACACAGCTGTGTGCTTTGCAATGTACAAAATGTTAAAGATGCCACAGTTGATGCTTCCCTCAGACAACGGTGTTCACACCCTCTTGGCACCTTCCCTCAGGAAACACTCATGCCAAGTGTAGAGCCATGTTAAGAAATTGGAAATTGCTTGGAGGTTATAATCCCTATGCTGTTGCTATATATGCTGTGTTTTTCTACCTTCTATTTTTTCTTAATGCTATGTAAATTTTGTGCAGGGAGAAGCCTATTAGATCTTGTGAGAGTGTTTATCAGTCCAGGCAAAAGACCAATGGAGGTTATAATCCCTATGCTGTTGCTATATATGCTATTTTTTCTTAATGCTATGTAAATTTTGCGCAGGGAGAAGCCTATTACATCTTGTGAGAGTGTTTATCAGTCCAGGCAAAAGACCACCTCTCCTGTTGGAGAGGCCACAGGACAAGAGGCCAATCTCTGGTAAGCAGCAATGACATCTCCCTCAAGTGCTTGGGATTGAGATGAAAGGTATCAGCAGTTTTGAAAGACTTTTAATAAATGATGCAAATATGTTTGCTCCCTTTTAAAATCTATTCTTTACCATCTTCTCTTCTTTGCCAGCAAAGACTGAATTTTGTTCCGGTATCTTTCCTCCTCTGTGCTTTAGGGTAAGCTGGTTCCAGTTCCCATGCCAGTAATTGATTTAGGCAGGACATGTAATATAATTCAGGCAGATAATGTGTACGGGAGAAGCCACTGGGAGGCTTCTGTGGACATGTTTCTGCATTCTTAAAAAGCAAAGCTTGAGAAGAGATGGCCTTTTCCCCCACTGAACATGGTTGGATTTACATGTAAGCCTGAAATGTATTTCAGCACTCTTGCAATCATTATAGGAATAGTTGGAGGATGAGACAGATGGACTAATGACAGCAGAGAGAAAAGTGAAGATGAGCATTGATTTTTACAAGTCACATCTGACTCAACCTGCCCTGGAGCTCTCCTATTGAGGTCTTCCTATTATTTGACATTAAAAATTCTTGAATTTTAAATAAACTTAAATGGACATAATTTCGTTAGGTATAGCTAAAGCATATTCATACAGAATTTAATATGTACAGGAATATGATGGCCTGGGTACAAGAAATGGATAATAGAATTCTTAGACTTCTGGGTGGTAACTAGGGATATCATGGTCTTACAGACACGTAAACACTAGAATAGAAAGCTTAATTAGAAACATCACACATTTGCTCCTGGATATTTTGAGTTTTAGGTGCTTTGAATAATATAAGAAGAGATTTCAGGTGGGCAGTGGATAACTGTGTGTGCAGTTAACAGAAGAGGCCTGGTGTGGAGATATCCACTTGCAAGTTATCGGGGCACAGGCGATGATCTGTGGATGTGGGTGGGCTGGCCTGGAGAAAACGCACAGGTGTAATTGCCTAAAACCAATTCTTCAAAACGTGATTTCAAGTGGGCAGTGGATAACTGTGTGCAGTTAACAGAAGAGGTCTGGTGTGGAGATATCCACTTGCAAGTTATCGGACACAGGCGATGATCTGTGGGTACGGGTGGGCTGGCCTGGAGAAAGCTCACAGGTGTAATTGCCTAAAACCAATTCTTCAAAACGTCAACATTTAATATCAATGTTCACATCAGGAAAGATGAGCCTGTGAATGTGGCCAAGAGGAGGAATTGAAGAAGCAAAATGAAACCAGGAGTATATTGTGCCACAGAAATTCAGAGAAGTGTTTATAAAAAGAGGACGAAGTTGAAAATATCAAATGCTGTATGAAATAAAAATGATTATGAATCAAACATTCCAACCACTATCGAGTTTCCTCAAAAAATTAAAAATGGAATGTCTTTTAACTCAGTGATTCCACTTCTAGGAATATAAACAAAGAAACCCAAAACACTGATTCAAAAAATATGTAAACCCCTATGTTCATTGCAGCTTTATTTACAATAAACAAGATTTGATGCAGCCCAAGTACCCATCAGCAGATGAGTGGATAAAAAAAAGCAGTGTTACATTTATACAATGGAATACTACTTAGCCATAAAAAAGGAGGAAATTTTGCATTATGTGACAGCATGGATGGACCGGGAGAACATTATGCTAAGTGAAATAAGCCAGCCAGAGAAAGACAAATACCATATAATCTCACTTATATGTGAAATCTAATGAACAAAATATACAAACAAGCAAAATAGAAACAGACTCATAGATACAGAGAACAGACTGACAGCTGTCAGAGAGGGCAAGGGTTTGGAGGTGGGGTGCGGCTGGGTAAAATAGAAGAAGGGATTAAGTAAAAGAAAAAAAAAGAAAAAACTCATAGACACAGATAACAGTTGCTGATTCCCAAGAGCAAAGGGATAGGGAGAGGTAGAAGAGAGTAAAGGGAAGATAGTGACAGGAGGAGAGTTGACTTGGGGTGGTGAACACACAATACCATCTACAGATGATGTATTTTAGAACTGTAAACTTC
Organism: Myotis brandtii; assembly: GCF_000412655.1. Lineage (NCBI taxonomy): Eukaryota > Metazoa > Chordata > Mammalia > Chiroptera > Vespertilionidae > Myotis > Myotis brandtii. The sequence continues at coordinate 1,293,590 of NW_005370343.1, forward strand.
AAACCTGAATAATTTTATTAATCAATATCACACTGATAAATTAAATAAAAATTAAAGGAAGAACATTTATTTTAATTCAAAAATATTAAAAATGAGAATTAGATTTTTAAAAATTGTTATACATACTTGTGTAGCATAAACTTTTCACAGGCATTGTCTCTTTTGAGTTCACTGGCATTTGTTAAAAAGGATTAAACTGTTGCCCTAACTGGTTTGGCTCAGTGGATAGAGCGTCGGCCTGCGGACTGAAAGGTCCCAGGTTCAATTCCAGTCAAGGGCATGTACCTTGGTTGTGGGCACATCCCCAGTAGGGGGTGTGCAGGAGGCAGCTGATCAATGTTTCTCTCTCATCGATGTTTCTAACTCTCTATCCCTCTCCCTTCCTCTCTGTAAAAAATCAATAAAATATATTTTAAAAAAAGAAAGGATTAAACTGTTATTGTTAAGTCAGTTGTCCTCAGGGACAATGATGCTTAGATATGCTAAGTGATTTGATCTATGAAGCAATGCCAAGCTGGACTTAGCACATAGCTGACTAACTCTGGATTTAGGTCTTTTTCTATACCAGCCCAAAACCCTACTATAGTTCACTCCCTTGCCAGGAATGGTGAATTGATTCTGAGTGCCCTAGTTTGGAGAGAGAGAGAGAGAGAGAGAGAGAGAGAGAGAGAGAGAGAGAGAGAGAGAAAGGATATGTGTTAAGCACATCATAGTCGGGAACCCCTAGGACCCACATTAAAGGAAGAAGAGGTGTCCCTGACACTTAGCTCAACCTTACAGCTGCCACATCGGCAGCCAGGTAGGGAGAGCCACAGCCTGGCAGCATAAATCTCCCAGAGGTAGAGGGTTCAGAACAGGAGCACAGGGAGCGAGATGTGTGCACTGTTTAGTGAGAGGAGGACCGTCTGTTGTCTAGTGAACCACATCATCCCCTTTGGAAACATGGGATACCTGTGCTTGAAGCAGCTGTGTAAATAGGCATTGATGGATATATTAGCTTGGTAGGGCTGCCATACAAAATGGCTCAAACAGCAGGAAGGTGACATGTCACGGTCCCAGGGCTGAAGTCCCCGATGAAAGTGTCAGCTGGGTTTGAAGACTGAGACTCTGCTCTGTGCCTCCCTCCAGCTTCTGGTAGTGTGCCTGGCATTCCTTGGTGTGGAGAAGTGTCACTCTGACTTCTGTCTTCATCTTCACATGCCATCTCCCTGTGTGTGTCTCTGTGTCCAAATTTCCCCTTTTTATGAGCCTGTCAGTTGAATTGGATTAGTGTCCATCCTAATGACTTTCTCTTAATTAATTAAACCTGCAGCAACTGTCTTTCCAAATAAAGTCACATTGTGAGGTACTGGGCCTTTGGCCCTCAGCACATGAAGTTTGGGAGGACACAATTCAATCCATAACAATAAGCTTCTCTAATAATGAGTAAAACTGTAGTATATGGTTGGCTGATGCTGTCACTACATATAGAGAGAGACTGCACATACACTTGCCTGCATGCATGTGTGTCAGATCCAATACTCCTAGGTCAGAGTAACATAGACATACATGGCTACTACTCACATGAAAAACAGTAGCCACAGCAGCTTCTTGCCTAGCTCTCCATGCTCTGATCCCCAAATTGTAATGCACTCACATACACCTCAGAAAAGAAAGCATGAAATTAAGAGACTCTTAGCTGTGATGGTTCTCCTTGCACGTCGCCCGTGCTAACCTCTGGAGAAAAATTACTAAGTATCTGAAATGTGAGTAATCCTCCTCCAGGAGAGACGGGAAGGCATAGCCAGGCTTCTTACCCAAAATAAGCAACTTCCTTTCCTGCCCGGAGACTTTTCCAGCAGTCTCTCTACATCTCTCTGGAGGGACACATTATCTGTAAGTTTCAAAACTGCCTTTTTCTTCCTGTACCAGCTCCCAAATTTTAAAAAGTTTATTGTTTATTTTATTGAATTTATTGGGGTGATATTGGTTTCCCAAGCCATACAGGTGTCATGTGCAACTCAACAAAACATCATCTGCACACTGCATGGTGCACCCATCGCCCAAAGCAAAGCCTCTGTCAGTCCCCATCCATTACCCCTTTGCCACCTCCACCTCGTCTGCACCCCATCCCCCTATGACTATCACCACACTGCTGTCTGTGTGTTATGTATGTATATATGTTATGTCTATATGTTTTTGTATATATGTTTTTATATATGTTATGTATATATGGTTTTTTACTTAATTTGTCCACCTTCTTTCTTAGAGTCCCCCCACCCAGCTCCCCCTGACAGCTGTCAGTCTGTTCCATGTTTCTATTTTACCTGTCAGTTTATGTTGTTAATTAGATTCCACACATAAGTGAGATCATATATTTTTCTTTCTATGACTGGCTTGTTTTACTTAGCATGATGCTCTCCAGGTACATCCATGCTGTTGTAAAAGGTAATATTTTCTTCTTTTTTTTTAGTAATATTCCACTATGTAGATGTATCCCACAGCGTTTTTATCCACTCATCTACTGATGGACACTTGCATTTTTTTCAGATCTTGGCTATTGTAAACAACGGTGCTATGAAAAGAGGGGTGCATATATTTTTTTGTAATTCCCAGAAGTTAAATAGCTGGGTCAAAAGGCAGTTTCATTTTTCATTTTTTGAGGTAACTTCATACTGTTCTCCACAATGGCTGCACCAGTCTGCATTCCCACCAAGAGTGCACAAGGGTTCCCTTCTCCCCACATTCTCTCCTGCACTTGGTTATTGATTTATTGGTGGTAACCTTTCTAACAGGTGTCAGGTAATATTTCACTGTGGTTTTAATTTACATCTCTCTGATGATTAGTGATGCTGAGCATCTTTTCATGTATCTATTGGCACCTGCATTTCCACTTTGGAGAAGTGTTTGTTCAGGACCTTTCCCCATTTCTTAATTGGATTGTTGGTCTTCTTGGTGTTGACTTGTGTAAGTTCTTTATATATTTTGGAAATTAACCCCTTATTAGATGTGGAAAATATGTTTCCCCATTCAGTGGGTTCCCTTTTCATTTTATTGAAGGTTTTGTTTGTGGAGCAAAATCTTTTTAGTTTAATATAGTCCCATTTGCTTATTTTTTTTCTTTGTTTCCATTGCCTGAGAAGATATATTGTCATGAGAAATGTCTGAGATTTTACTGCCTATATTTTCTTCCAAGATTTTTATGGTTTTGTGACTTACAATTAAATCTTTAATCCATGTTGAGTTTATTCTTGTGTATGGCTTAAGTTGGTAGTCTAGTTTAATTTTTATACATGTACTAGAGGCCTGATGCACGGAATTTGTGCAAGGGCCTTGGCCCCGGCCCCCGTCCGCTGCTGCAGCCGGGGCCTCTGCTGCCTCTGCCTCGGCCCCCACCCTCTGTGGCTTTGTCTGGAAGGAAGAATGTCTGGAAGGACGTCTGGTCTAATTAGCATGCTATGCTTTTATTATTATAAATCTGTCCAATTTTCACAACACCATTTATTGAAGAGACCTTCTTTATACCATTGTATGTGTTTTCCTCCTTTGTCAAATATTAACTGACCATAAACTATGGTTTTGTTTCTGTGCTCACTATTCTGTTCTGTTTATCTATAAGCCTGTTTGTGTGTGAATGTCATGTTTTGATTACTATGGCTTTGCAATGAAATTTGATATCAGGTAGTGTCATACCTCCAACTTCGTTCTTTCTCAAGATTGCTGAAGCTATTTGGGATTTTTGTTGTCTCATATAAATTTTTGAAATGTTTTTCTAGATCTATGAGATATACCAAGAGCATTTTAATAGGAATCCCTTGAATCTGTAGATTTCTTGGGGTAGTAAGACATTTCAGTGATGATAATTTTTCCTATCCATCAGCACAGTATATGCTTTCACTTATTTGCAACTTCCTTAATATCTCTCTTAGTATATTATAATTTTCTGAGTACAGGTCTTTTACCTCCTTGGCTAAATTTATTCCTAGGTACCTTATTTTTTGTGTCAATAGTAAATGGGATTGTTTTCTTAATTTCTCTTTCTAATAGTTCATTATTGGTGTATAATATTGCTGAATATAAATTTTATATCCTGCTACTTTGCTGAATTCATTAAATCTAACAGTTTTTTGGTGGAGTGTTTAAGATATTTCTAAGTACAATATCAAATCATCTGCAAATAATGACAGTTTTACTTCACCCATTTCAATTTGGATGCCTTTGAATTCTTCTTATTGTCTGATTGCCATGGCTTCCACTACTGTGTTTAATAAATTGGTGAAACTAGACATACTTAACTTCATCCAGGTCCCAAACAGTAGCCTTTGAGGGAGACACACTACAAATGACTAAGTGCAGAGGTCAGCAGGGCGGGGCCCCTGGCTGCTGGAAAGGCAGGAAATGTGTCTTCCATTGGGGGAATAGCACCGACTGAGATCCCAGGTGAGATAAGAGTAACCACCACCACCTACCTAATCCCTGGTGATGTAGTAACACAACCCAGGTCCCAACTGTCTGATTCCCAGACAAAAGCCTCCCTGGGTGACCCTCTCCGGAAGGTCTAGCTCTACATGGCACTCTGATTCCCAGGAGATTGAACTCAGAAAGGCAGGGCCACAGGGAATGATTTGACAGGTGGGTGGGGTCAGCAGCTGTGTGCTGGAGGTGGGTAACAATGGCCCCCTTTCCAAAGCATCACAGTTCAATCATTACCTGAGTCTCTGCTAAGAGCTTCTTCAGAAAAAGAGCTTTTCAAAGGTCTTTGCTGGGTGAGGCTAACAGACCCCTCTGCAGGATCTGAACAGGGCAGAGTGGCCTTACCAGTGGCTGGAGGACTGGGCAGTGCACTCCCCAGGCTGGTGCTGTACCAATAGGAGTGCTGGACCCCGGGAAGGTGTCTGGGTCTCTAGCCTCTGGGTCTTCTCTCCCAGTCAGACTGAATCTCCTCTGATTTTCCCCACCGGATGCTATGTGGGCTCCTCTCCTCGTTTCTGTTGCTCTGGGTTGGGGATCCTGGTGGGGGGGTGAGTTTCCATGGTCCTGTGGGGAGGGAGTTTTGCAGCCGAGATATCCCTTTGGCTCCTCAGCCACCAGCCATGTCTCTGCCCTTCTTACCAGCCTCTATGTGGCTTCTTCTGTAAATCTTTGGTTACTATATTTTAGCTCAGCGAGCCTTCAGTTGGTTATTCAGGTTGATTGCTCTATAGTGAATCCAGTTTGGGTCTGGGAGCAGTGAGTGAAAACCTACTCTGCAGCCATCTTGGAATCCCTCAGCTCTGCCTTTTTATCTTCTTTTTACTTCTCTTTAATCTCCTAGGTTAAACATTCATGTTATTATTGCAAATGTTCCAAGTGCTTAAAATTAAGTGAATTATTTTTGATTGGAGGAAATGTTATTTCTTAAGATTCAATTAACCTACTCATTTAAACAGGTCTTGTTTCTTCTTAATTATAAAGAATTGAAATTTTATTTAAACTCTATTATAAGTTTTAAATTATATCCTGATAACTCTCACTTTTTATCCATATATTGGCCATTTTGAAAGTCTTTTGATTTATATTCCTGGATAATAATTAATGTATATGGAGGTCTACAGAGAAGTGACCATCACCTCACAAAATAAGTAGTTATTAGACACAGCTGCTTGTGCTGTATTACCAGCCCATGTACCCAATAACAGTCCACGTATGCCAATTGGGGGAGAGGGTATTATTATGGTGTGTTGCAGGGATATAGAAAGATTGGAAAGATCAGACTCCACTCTTATGAATGAATATAACTCTAAAGTGCTTATTGATTTTTTAAAAATGTCTTTTTTTCTTATATTTCAGGTTTTTGGACTTTAAAAACATAAATAGTTTTCATTTTAAAGGACTATAATGGCACTCCTAAATAAATGTAAGAACCAACATAAAGCCACAGAGGACTCCTGTACAAGCTACCTATAAGAGGAACAAAAACTAAAAGTAAAATTGTCCCTGGCCAGTGTGGCTCAGTTGGTTGGACATTGTCCTGTGCACCAAAGAGTTGCTGATTCATTCTTTGTCAGGGCACATGCCTGGGTTGTGTGCTTGATTCCTGGTAGCAGGCATGCAGGATGTGGCTGATGGATGTTTCTCTCTCACATCAATGTTTCTCTCTCTCTCCCTCTCCCTTCCTATTTCTCAAAAAAAATCTTTAAAAAAGTAAAACTGAAGAGTTTTTATAAGAGATTAGAGGCCCGGTGCATAACATTTGTGCACTGGGGGTGTGGGGGTCCCTCGGCCATACCTGCACCCTCTCCAATCTGGGAGCCCTCAGGGGAGCCCTCTCCAATCAGGGAGTTTCTGTCTGTCTTTGCAATCACATGAGTGAATTGTCTGAGACCCCAACTCAGTTTGGTTTGTTGCTCACAGAATAATAGAGGCATTTTTTTTCTTTGCTTCATTGGTGGAGATTTCCTGGAAGTTTTAGG
>NW_005370343.1:1300126-1301823 GCF_000412655.1 Myotis brandtii
TGCCACCAGAACTATGATTCCCAGCATTCCTGGTGCTCCCCGTGCTCTGGGCTTCCACTTTGGGTCCTGGGGCTGCCACCAGAACTACTATTCCCAGAATTCCTGGTGCTTCCCGAGCTCTTGGTTTTCCCTTCCTGCTCTGTCTCCATCCCATGGCCTCCCACTCTGCCAAGTCCTCCAAGCCGCCAGCTCTCCCTCTCTGCTCTCCACCCAGTGGCTTGAGGGGAGTGACTGAGGGAGCCACATCCCCCCAAGCCACTGGCTCTCCTTCTCTGCTCTCCGCCCAGTGCCTGTGTATGCAAATTAACCTGCCATCTTTGTCAGGTTAATTTGCATACCCACTCCTGATTGGCTGGTGAGCATAGAGGAGGGACAGTCCATTTACATGTTTCTCTTTTATTATATAGGATAATATGCTTGTGGACCTTCTGTCAATGCCTCAAATTTAAGGAACATAGCTAAAGGAAAAAATACATAAAACCAATATATGGTTTTGGAGTTTGATTTAATAAGCTTTTTAATTTACACTTACTCAGTTTAACTGAAGACATTGCATTTTTCATGCATAAGACATATTTTTATTTCTTAGCCATAGTAAAGAGCCAAGTAGATCTTCTCCTATATAGAATCAACAAGTTTCATTCTGGTTCTATGGCAGGTTGATAGTGTAGACCTGTGTTCAACCCTCAAGTCTTTATTGGAGAGGGACCTGTACTATTGCATTTAACATCGCTAAGAGAGAGCTATGCTTCATTCAAATGGGAATAATGATTCCTACCTTTTGGACTTATTGTATATTTACAGGTAATTATGTAAATGAGCCCAACTTTATAGACATATAAAGTTGGTAGTCACTACTAGTTGATCTGGACAGGAAGTTCATCTGGACAGAATGTAATACCAGTCCTGGCATTTTTGTCTTCCACATAAAATCAGCAAAATGACCCCGGTCTTTCTCATGCCCAGATGAGTAGCAGCACAAGTATCGGTATTTTGTGTGCTACAGGAATGTCCTCTTCTGTCCCAAATTCCTTGCCCTGCTTAGTGAAGTCCTCATTAAAGAAAAAGAGTAAAACTTTCATTCTACAGAGCTAAAAATTTGATTATTCCTTCCGAGAAAATAATAATGCACTGAGACATAGGAGAGAAAAAGAGTTTGAAACTATGAGATGGAAGAAAGAAAGATCACCAGGCAGAGAAACTGTCAAGTGACTTCACGTTGTCCATTCACTTACTGGTTTTGATAATTTGTAGAACATGTTTCTATACCCAATAATTGAGTGAAATTCTTCTTCAATAAACATATTTGAACAAATTATTTATGATATACACACATCTTTATATGCATGGGTATGAATCCTATCTAATAAAAGACAAAAAGGGTAATTAACCGTACCTCCGCTACGCTTCCCATGGGCTAATCAGGGTGATATGCAAATTAACTGCCAACAAAGATGGCGGCTGGCAGCCACGCAGCTGAAGCAAGCAGGAGGCTTGCTTGCTCCAGTGATGGAGGAAGCCAAGGTTCACCGTCTGCCGCGGCCCAGTTTTGAGCACGAAAGCAACAATGTTTCAATTATAGAAGCTAAAGAAACCCCAGATACCTGCTTTCAGCTGGCCGCGGCCTCAGAGCTGGGAGCACCAGTGACAGGAACAATGTTTCAATTATAGAAGGTAAATAAATCCCAGAAAAAAAA
>NW_005370343.1:1302417-1314666 GCF_000412655.1 Myotis brandtii
TATATATATACACACACACATATACACACATACATACAGTTGAATCATGATCTAAAATGTATTCAGTCTCTGGATGTCTTTATAAAAAAACATGAAATCCATGTTTATAAAGACTTTTATAAAAGACATGCATTACACTAGAGTAGAAGTTTTGGAATAATCTAAAATCACTTTCGGTTTTTGTTGTAGGTTTTGTTTTAAAGGGCATGGAACTTTCGGCTCTGAATCTCCTTTGATACATGATTCTAACATGCTGGATAAATGTAACCAGATAATTAATCCTTCTAAAAAGATTTACATTTTTCCATTGGTCCTTCCAGCAGGAGTCATAGGCTCCTTCTGAAGGCAGTCACCAACCTCCTACTTCTTCAATGACATCGTACCTAGGTTTCACCCACAACATGCCATTTGAGTGGACTGACTGCTGATTGGGCATGCAGGGCGGGACCGCCTCATCGCACTGCTGTACTTCAAGGAGCCCTGGATGGCATGGAACATATTCAGAAAGATGTTTATCTTTTTTACTGACACTTATTCAGGAGTGGATTTGCCATGTAGCTAATAAGCTTAATCTTCAGGGTTCCTCATTGTATGAGTTTATTTCAAGGCCTTGATCCTAATTTTTACTTTTTGGGGGTCTTTTGTATTATTTTTGTTAAAAGGGATTCCCAAATTTGAATAAATTTCAGGTCTTACAAAAGGTATTATTCACTTCTATACTAATCACAGTCTAATCATAAAATATCTCACCTCATACTTCTTTAAAAGCCTCACAAAGTACAGTGTTAGGAGTTGCAGTGAAGAGAAGGGGTTTTGGAAACATATTGACTTTATTGATCTTGAGCAAGTCATCGATGGCTCTGAAAAATCTATTTCCTTAACAGCAAAATGAAAATAATAATTTCTAAGATACTTCTCAGGGCTAATTGTAACCTCCCACAGACATGGTAGAGACTAAAGCTTACCCTTTCCCTTCTAAACAGTCTGAAAATAGGTCCATTGTAAAACTGAGTTGACTCACTGCTTCTCAACCTTCTTCTTCCAAAGGTCCCAACCGAGTAAAAGGGAAAGCATCCAGTGCCCTGTTTCTCTGCTGATGTCAAAGCATCAGTACATGTTGATGATTCTCTGATATAAAGGTATAAAGCCGATATAAGTACCTGAAATTTAAAAATGTTCCATTGGCTATGTCCAGTTGTGCCAATACTCTGATCATTGCAATCAATCCAGAGGGAAGCAGACAATGTACTCTACCATTACACAAAGCAGATGCCAGGCACCACGTGGCTAAAACAACCCCATGAATGATTGAAGTTCAATCATAAATTTGTTTTGCCATCATATCAACCACAAAGTCCATGTTCCTATTATCAACACACAAAAGACCTCATCAAACACATGGGGGCATCCTTTTCTACAAAAGGGGTGTCAGAACACTGAGAAATGGAGAGCAACAAGACAATAAATGTTATTGTGGTAGATTCCCCAGGGCAGGCTTCGTTCTCTAGCACACCTCCAAATTAATTCCAAACAGTATGCAATGCTATCACTAAAGAAAGGCAATTTAAAGACGGCCAAGTTATAACTGATGGAGCGCTGCTAGATGTTTAGACAGTGATCATCCATTTTCCATCACTGGCAGGTTCCGTTTCCTCCCTGAGAGCCATTTCATAAATTCCCCGGGGGGCAGCCTGAATAAAGCTGCTCCTGGACAGCATGCAGACCGCCAGCTGCCCCTCCCCTGTTAAGGCTGAGGGAGCTTGAATGACAAAAGAACAATTGAACTGGTAATGCAGCAGTACCCAGCATACATCACCATTGTGCAGCAGGAATGGGCAAGTCATCAATAATAAAGTGATTTCCGCCAGAGTAATTTATTGAACTGGTACATTAGCCAGTAAGTTACCCCAGGTGTGCAGGTGCACTGAGGCTCTGACCCCGAGAACTCAGTCAGTCTCTCAGCTCAGTTAGGTCCCTATCTCTGTGACTTCCACTATGGTAGTAGCAGGGCAGCAGGTGTGAAAGGAGAGGGGGTACATATATTACGTTTTCTTTACTTCATGCTCTATAGCATCTGGCCACAAGAATAAGGGAGAGATTTGCTAAAGCAGCTTAATACTGAACATCAAGCAGCTGCCCAGGAATCATAACTTCTGATTATTTCTGATCTCTATTGAATTGGAGTCATTACTTCTGGTCACATTGCTGAATGTGAACCACTCAACAGCCAGGGCTGCCAACAGGTTAGCTGTCAGGAAGCTGATATGGGGAAAACAAGACTCTACTCCATCTTCAAATATCAAAAAGGTGTCTTTTTTTGTTTCTCATTTAAAAAAATCTACATCTCTAAACTAGAACATAAGTTTCATTTGAAGAATTCATACATGTTATAAAAATAAAAAAGAGCAGTCGGATCCCGGCAGCAGCTGCAGCGGCGCTCATCTTTCCAGGCTATCTTGCTATCTCCTTTAGCTTCCGGAAACATGGCTTCTGGTGTGGCTCTCTCTGATGGCATCATCAAAGTGTTCAATGACATGAAGGTACGTAAGTCCTCAACACCAGAGGAGGTGAAGAAGCGCAAGAAGGCGGTGCTCTTCTGCCTGAGTGAAGACAAGAAGAACATCATTCTGGAAGAGGGCAAGGAGATCCTGGTAGGTGATGTGGGCCAGACAGTAGACGACCCCTACGCCACCTTCGTCAAGTCTTTGTCTGCCGCTATGCCCTGTATGACACAACCTATGAGACCAAGAAGAGCAAGAAGGAGGACCTGGTGTTTATCTTCTGGGCTCCTGAGACTGCGCCCCTTCAGAGCAAAATGATCTATGCCAGCTCCAAGGATGTCATCAAGAAGAAGCTTACGGGGATCAAGCATGAATTACAAGCAAATTGCTATGAGGAGGTCAAGAACCACTTCTCTCTGGCAGAGAAGCTGGGGGGCAGTGCTGTCATCTCCCTGGAGGGCAAGCCTTTGTGAACCCCCTCCAGCCCCCTGCCTGGAGCATCTGGCACCCCAGACCTGCCTGTGGGGGGTTGCAGGCTGCCCTCCTTCTGCCAGACCCGAGGGGCTGGAGGGATCCCAGCAGGGAGAGGGCAATCCCTTCACCCAGTTGCCAAAGAACCCCCCACCCCCTGAACCTTCCTTCTCCCTCCACCCCTGACAGTTCTGGCCTTCCCAAACAGCTTTTGATCTTCTGATTCCTCTTGGGTTGAAGCAGACCAAGTCCTCCCTACCCCAGACACCCCAGTTTTGGAGAAGGCCTGTATTTTTTTAACGACACCCCTACTTGCAACCTGTTCCCCCTCTTTCCCATGCTGCCCACTTCTAACTGTAACAGTGACTCTGTGCTTGTCTGTTTAGTTCTATGTATAAATGGAATGTTGTGAAGATAACCCCTCCCCGTGCTGCCTGGTTCCCCTCCCTTTTTCCCCCTGGTCTCGGCCACTCATGGAAGCAGGACCAGTAAGGGACCCTTAATTAAAAAAAAAAAGGAAGAAAAACAACAATAAAAAGCCTCACTTAAATAAATAAAAAAATATAAAAATATCCTGAGGAATTACCATTTACTTTTACATCAACAGAGAAACCATCTTGGAAGAGTGTAACAACAATATACAAACAAGCGGGAGAGGATGAGGGGCGTCATAGTTTTAGGAAGACCGTGCAGAGCTCTTGACACTTATTCAGGAATGGATTTGCCATGTAGCTAATGTGTCCCTTTCTTATGTGGCCTCCAAAGGAGATTATGTGAAAGTAATTTAAAAGTGAAATTTCTTGAAGTGTGTTGGAAGAGAAAGGAACAGGTACAGACAAAAAGGTCTAGGACAGTGGTCGGCAAACTCATTAGTCAACAGAGCCAAATATCAACAGTACAACGATTGAAATTTCTTTTGAGAGCCAAAATTTTTAAACTTAAACTATATAGGTAGGTACATTGTTATTAACTTAATTAGAGTACTCCTAAGGCTTAGGAAGAGCCACACTCAAGGGGCCAAAGAGCCACATGTGGCTCGCGAGCCGCAGTTTCCCAACCATGGGTAGGAGGGCTGTTTGTGTCAATGGCTGGGCGGAAAACAGTGATATAACAAAAAGAATCATGATGACTATCCCATCATAATGGTAATAAGAACGGCTGTTCACTTAGTTCTCATTGTTTACCAGGCACTGTGCTAAGCATTCACATACAGTTTCTTATGTAATGTTACTAATATCTACATAGAGCTGGTCATATTGTTGTCCCCACTTTAAAAATAAGAAACTAGAAGATCAGAAAAGTTAATTAACTTGATGAAAGTCAACCAGTGGCTGAGCTGAAAAGTAAACCCAGCTTCATTTTACTCCAAAAGATTAAAACACATTATTTTTATCAAAGCAAAATGAAATGTGGTAAGGATAAATAATGAATTCTCTTGGCAAGGCTACATGGAGACCCTTCTGTACCCACCACTGTGTCAGTCATCAGCAGTATAGAAAGAACAAAACACGTTCCTGCGTTCAAATTCCTCACAGTCCACTGGTTGACTTTCATCAAGTGAATTAACTTTTCTGATCTTCTAGTTTCTTATTTTTAAAGTGGGGACAACAATATGACCAGCTCTATGTAGATATTAGTAACATTACATAAGAAACTGTATGTGAATGCTTAGCACAGTGCCTGGTAAACAATGAGAACTAAGTAACAAATAACCACAGGTTCTTTAGGTACAAGCTAAACAAATGGACTCTGGGAAACTAAAACAGAAAATGATTTAACTAGAAAAATAGAGAGTTGAGTCGGTTTGAGTAATTAACACCAGATACTGGGAGAACACCTCCCACTAAATCACAGTGACTGACCCCAATAAAGATTTGGCCATTGTTTATGCCTCAGTCTGATACAGGTGAGATATTTGTTCAACAGCGACCCAGGGATTTAAGCTTCTTCCATGTTGCAGTTTTGCCACAAACTGGCCTCAAAGAAAGAGAAAGATAGAGGAGGCCCATTGGTTCTTTTTAAAATTATTTTTACCACAGTTTACATTCAATACCCTCCGGCACCAGTTTCAGAGATACAGCAGAGTGGTCAGAAACCATGCACTCTGCAGAGTGGTCCCCACTGCCCCGGGCACCCACCTGACCCAAACCCCGTTATCTCCACATTACTGACTGCATTCCCCATGCTGCAAACATCTCTGTGGCTGCTCTGCATAATTGCTTGGCCCACGAGTTAAACATGTCACTTCTCACAGCTCATTGAACAAAACAAGTCATATGGCCCCCAAATAACTGCAAAGGAGTGAAAATGTAGGAGAGCATGAGGAATACCTGGAGATCACTAACTCTCCAGTGTAGAGGACTGATGCGAAGGCTAGAGCAGTAGGCATGGAACACTAGGGAACTCGGCTGTCTCATCAGAAAATCATTCCTCGGCGAATGAGCTCCGGTAGATTTCTTCTTCACACTCTTCCACTCAAGAGGTGGCTCTTGTTGCTAGAGGAGGAGAGAGATCTTGCCTGTGAAGGGAGAGTCAATCCCAAAAGGGAAAAAAGGAGAGATAGGACTATAGGAAGTGACTAAGAATTGTTCGGTGAACAGAGGAAAGGGGAAATGCTCAAAGCAAAGATGTAGCAAAACAGTAATGTGTGGCAATACAGGAAGCTTCCAGCCATTCTTGACAATGTCAGAGAATTGAGTCTCAGGGGCACAAGGGAGGAGTCTAGAGATACTGGGCAATGGCAGGTCATAGTGAGTGCTGTTTGATCATTTAACTCAATCCTGGAGTAAGTAGATGGGTGAAACTGATGTACAAGACCGCACATAAGTAGACTGGTCTCTGCACAACTAGAGCCATTTTATCATCCCCACAATCTGAGGATTGAAAAGAAATCACAAGGAGAGTGACACCGCTGCCCACTCTATGACAAAACACACTCAAGCATTCACACATTCACACATACACACCTATTCACACACTCACATGTATCACATGCACATTCATACACTCATATATATCCACACCATCACTTATGCACATATAAACACACTCACATATGCTCACACATACACTCATATATGCCCACACCTACACACTCAAATGTGCCACATACACACTCACACATTCAAGTGTGCCACACACACATGGACACACATTTAATATGCTCACACACTCCCATGTGCCCACATACACACATGCACACACTCACATAACCCCCCGCACAAATGTTTGCATGGAAAGGTGGTAGCAAAATAGACATAAAAGTCTACAATTCTATTACTTCATTCAAAATTTGGACTTTGGAAAGATTCAAATGGTTGCAGGTGATGGATCACATAAACTCAAAGTAAAATGACTCCAGAGTCCGCATTTAATAACACATGTAGGTAGGGGAAGCCCTGGGCTGGAATCCACTACCAGTGACGGGACCTCTGACGAGCTGCTGGAATTTTCCTAGACTTGGTTTTCTCATTGCTATTGATATGGGGAAAATGTTATCTTTCTTATGTGGCCTCCAAAGGAGATTATGTGAAAGTAATTTAAAACTAATCTGTATTCCATAGAAGTTCACATTTCTAGTGGAGCCCTCCTCCATTTGTGCTGACACCTGAAATATATTTGAGCATAGACTCTAATAAACAAGGTTCTGAGGGACAAGATGTAGGAGAGAAGGAACAGATGAGGGTCAGAGAGGACCGGTTCTCTGTGCCTGTATCTGACCCCATTGGGTAACCTCAGAGTAATGCTGAAGTACCAGTAATTAGCAATATGTACTCAGACTGATCAGCAATAATTCACTGAAATTAGAGAGCATCATTTTGTAAGCACTTAATTTTGAAAATGAAATTTCAAAATGCAATACGGCTCTCACTAATGCAAAGGTATAGTTCATTCAAACTAGTTTTAAGCAGGTATTACACACAGAAAAAAGATAAAAATAAATAGGACTGTTAGGTCAAGGAAAATAATATGAAGTGTCAGTTTTATAATTATCCTTAAGTAAAAGACCTATCTCTATGCTGAGAGAAGAACCAAAATACATTGGATGGGCATACAGTGAAAGAACCATAAGTCTTTGATATTCATTGATTGAAGAAAAACAAACAAACAAAAACAACTGATGGATGTGAACTGAGCTATTCTAGGTTCCTCAAAGAATAAATGCTATTACCATTAAGAGCTCATTGTTTATTCATCTCACTCAGCCCTGACACACAGAGAGAGCTGGAAAACTGCTGAGTAGAAATGGCATTTGGCTGGGTCCATTTGTGGACAGTCATTAATATCGCAAACAGGCCCATGTGTTAGATTTGGCCCAACAAGGGCACCAGATGCATCCTCCCAGGCAACCCGGGGCCTTCCGACTGTGACTGCAGGTGGGAACACTGCGTCTGCTTCCATTCAGACAGCTGGCTGCTTTGCTCAAGACAGAGCAGCGATGGCACTGTCGCTACAACTCCACTTCGTGAAAAACGAATGTAGTGGTGTGGCGGGGGGGAGGGGGGCGAGGAGAGAAGGGCGCTAGTCCTGGCGCCAGATCTGACCAACAGATAGATGGTGCACTCTTGAGGACAGAGGAGACAATTAAAAGTTACTCTAGACCTGTTTCTACAGACCCAGCTAAGTTAACTAAATTTAATAAGAACTTACACAGAATGTGTATCTAGCCTTGTGGTCAGGAAAGAGATTCAGAAAAAGAAGAAAAGTACGCTTACATAAAGGCATACTGCTAGAGTTGGACAGCATAGAATCAGAGCAAGAAATAAATTCCCTGTTGGGGCAAGAGTTAAGCATTTTTAAGCTCTCTGACAGGGATTCACAGACATTGTTTTAACACTTGCAATCACCCTATGAGTAGATACTAAAAGCTCCATTTTCCAAATAATGAAAGCAATGCTGAGAGGGTCTGTGGCTTCCCCCAGGTCACACAGTTGATGGGGTCAAGATGTAAACCTCTGATTTTGAGGAACACGTTGTTAGAGTCCACATTAGATTTTAAGGGTTATTGAGTTCAGAAAAGGCAGCTCAGAATGTGACATTTACATAGTGCTCACAGGGCACCTACCATCTTTCTAAGCCCTTTTTCAATTATAACTCATCTAACCTGTCATAGCAAATCCATAATTAGATACTAATATATCTGCGCTGTAAAAATAAGAACCCAGTAAACAGAGCTTCAGTCAGTAGCCCAAAGTCACAAAACTAAGTGGAAGAGTAGAGATTTGAACCCCAAAGAGGCCGGTACTTCTTATTGCCCACTCCACTATATTAAATAGTCACTGGTAATGTTCATTTTCCCCTTTCCCCCACCCAACATGTGGCCAGGCCTTTGGTTGAGTGGATTATTCATTTGTTTTATCTGTCTTGGATCAAAACAGAAGTTTCCAAACTCCTCACACCTTCCCCATCCTTTGTTTTCAAAACATAGAAAGGTATATTTGCAGCTGATTCTCTTAGACTTGAGGACATGTGAGAATATTGCTGTGCCAGGAAACAGCAGGGAGCACAGGAAGGGTGAAGGGGTGAACACACCAAACCTTTCCTTCTGGAGGCTAGGACTTCAAAGCTTACATGTGGTCAAAGTTCACAAAAGACAGATGGGTAGTTATATTGATAAATATATGACAGAAATATTATAGATAGATATAGATAGATGATAGATGATAGATAGATGATGATGATTGATAGATAGATAATAGATGATATATAGATAATAGATGATACATACATACATACATACATAGATGATAGATGATACATACATACATACATACATACATAGATTTTCTTTTAACTTCTGACCAAACTAGAAAACCAGTGTGGGGTTAGGGAAAATTCCACAGGTGAAAGGTTCAATTACTTTGCTTCTCACTTAACACCCAGGAAAGATGGTAGGACTTCTGTTGGCAAGACTATAGGTAGAAAGCCTGTGCATGAGGAAAAAGTCTCCATGTGCCATTAATAATCTCCTTGTACACGCCTGACACACATGTAGCAGTGCTGTCAATTTCAAGGAACAATGTCTGTTTGGACAATTAATATATTATTGCTGACCATTGTGGACATTAGACCAGAAGGACTGAACCAAATGTTCTGATATGTGACAGCCCATAGGAGTTACAGAATGTTTCTCAAGAGTAGAATTCTCAAAACAAAAATATATTCCATTTCTTATCTACTATGACAAATAGGAGCTTTAAGTAAGATTTTTTTCTGATTTAAAACAAATAATTTAACTAAAGATTCTCAGACCAAAGTAAATTAAACCCCTTTCATTATGTATATATAAACATAAAATTCTTCAATTTAAATATCTTATACTCAATTAGCTTGACTATCTGAAAAATGTTTCTCTTCTCTTTTCTCCAATTCTGTCTGACTCAGTCTCTCTGTCTCTCACAGCACACACACATGCACACGCACGTGCGCACACACACACACACACACACACACAGCTAAAAAGAATGTTGGTGGCAGGTGTAAAAATGAATACCAACTGGTTTTTAAGTAATGGAATCAAATGCAGGAGTCTGCTCTGTATCTAATTTTTCCATGAAGATTTTCATAGAGAACTGATAATCACTTTTGCAGAGAATACTGACAAGGTGTACTCACTTGGTTGAAGGAGAGGAAAATGAATATGTGCATTTAAAATTTTGTGATTACAATTTTAGGGAAAGGAGGAGCATGGCTATACTTTCATAACTGCTTTAATGCAATTGGTTCCACTTGGGGGAGAGACATGTTGAAATCCGATGAGTAATTGGATTTAAGCAGCAATAACACTGGGCATTGTCAAATTCTTACAGCTTTTTTTGAAAATGTCTTCTTTATTTCTGGGAAACAATGTACATAATATAGAATACCATGACCTTACCCAATAGAAAAGAAGAAAATTAACAGTTATTTCACCTAAGTGCATCTGCATTTGAATCAGCATATGCTAAAGTCTATGCAACTTCTAACTGCATAATTTCTTCTCCTCGCTTCTTCCTGTTATAAAAACACAGAATTTTAGAGCTGAATGGTGTATCTTAAGAGTAATTTTAGTGTAAAGTTCTCATTTTATGAATGAAGAATCAAAGGCCTAGAGAAATAAGGAAACTTGCCTGTGGATGTATAATAAATTGGTGGCAGGAATTTGACCAAGCTTAGAACTCCTGATGCTGCTTCTTGTGTAGTTAAAGAGAAAAAGGTCTGAGGGGCAAGGGCAGGGGGAAGAACAGGTCAAGTAAAGAGGGTCCTGTGGCCTGAATGTTTCTGTCCCCCTGGATTCCATGTTTAAGTCCTAACCCCCACATGTGGTAGTATTTGGACATGAGGTCTCTGGCAGGTGATCATGTATGGAGGGTGAAGCACTCATGAATGATATCAGTGCTTTAGCAAAAGACCCCGCAGAGCTCCCCTGCCCCTCTTGCCCTGTTTGGGTAAATAAGTCTGCTACCTGGAAAAGAGCCCCCACCTGACCTTGCTCTTAGATTTCCGTTCCTCAAAAATGTGAGCGATGCATTTTTGTGTTTGACAAGCCTCCCATTGTGTGGTATTTTGCTATAGCAACCAATACAGACCAACTGTGACAGAAGGCTTCAGGGACCAGGACCAGTCATCCCCAGGAAATAACGCAAGGAGCTAAAGGGGCATGATAGCTGATGAAAGGTGATTGGCCATTGCAATCTTTTCATCGGTACTCTTTTGCTCACAAAGGGGAGAAAACCATCTAAAACTATCTTGAGCTCAAGGACACATTTACATTTTTTTATGCAACCAAGAGGCCTGAGTTTAGAAGCAATTTCAAGTATACTTGCAACTCAGGTGCCAATTGGTCATTGCAATTTTTTCATCATCAGTACTCTTTTGCTCACAAGGGGGAGAAAACCATCTAAAACTATCTTGAGCTCAAGGACACATATACATTTTTTTATGCAACCAAGAGGCCTGAGTTTAGAAGCAATTTCAAGTATACTTGCAACTCAGGTGCCCAAATGACCATCAATGCTTTCTCCTGAGCTTTCTTTCTTAGTTCTCTGAATTGGTCTATAATATTTAATATTTAATATCTTCCCCATGATGAGGGAAGATATTTACAGAGGCAGAGGGCCTCTGTAAACCCATATCCATATTCTCTCAGTTTAGCAACCTCGGTTGGAAAAGACACCTGTCTTCCCATGTTCAAACATTAATCACAGAGAAGACCATTACTCTGCCCTGCTTAGGTCATATACCAACGTGGATTCAAGAAATGGTTTAATATGACTGGGGAGATTTTGGTCACATCTCAATCTTACCTGGGTCTACTGAGGGATTTGATGTTTCACTCACCAACTGGGAGTGTAAGATAAGAGTATCTTAAAGGGAAGGGAACATGTAATAAAAGAAACAGGGAAGCCCAGCCAGCGTGGCTCAGTGGTTGAGCATTGACCTATGAACCATGAGGTCAGGATTTGATTCCAGGTCAGGGTACACACCTGGGTTGTAAGCTTGATCCCCAGTGTGGGGCATGCCGGAGGCAGTCAATCAATGATTCCCTCTCATCATTGATGTTTCTATCTCCCTCTCTCTTCCTCTCTGAAATCAATAAAAAATATATTTTTTAAAAAAGAAACAGGGAAGAAACTTGCTAAAAAATAATTAGAGGCCACTTTCCAGGGACCCAAAATATGATAGACGGTACCCGGCATGGCCCAGGAGAGCTCACTCTGCATTTTGGAGATTTCGGAGCTGACCTAGGTCACCTTCATGCTGGCAGACACTGAAGATCCTAGAAATGGTGGTTGGTAGAGTATGGGTAGTCCTTGGCATGTTAGAGTGGCATAAACTGTTGAAAGATTCCCCAATAAGCCCTGGCCAGGTGGCTCAATTGTTTGGAGCTTCATCCCATATGCCAAAAGGTTATGGGTTCAATTCTGGTCAAGGCCTATAGCTAGGTTGTGAATTCCATCCCAGGTCAGAACTCAAACGATGGGTTCTGACTATTGATGTTTCTCTCTCACATCGATGTGTCTCTCTTTCTCTCCCTCTCTTACTCTCTCTAAAAATCAATTAAAACATATCCTCAAGTGAGGATTAAAGAAAAAAAGATTCCAAGATTCTCCAGTGACAAACTGCGATGGTGTACCAGAAAAAGAGTTATGTGCAGTATATCAGATGATTAAGAATAATCAAGAATTAATAAGTATAAGGATTATGGAACTGGATGAATATTACTGTGGACAATAAACACTTTAAAGATACTAGTATAAGTAAAATGAAAGGTTGAGATGAATAATTTACAACCAAA
>NW_005370343.1:1316320-1324525 GCF_000412655.1 Myotis brandtii
TTTTGTGTGGCTTTATTTTTGTGTATGGTGTATTTTGGTGGTCTAGTTTCTTTTTTTTCTTTCTTTTTTTTTTTTTTTTGCATCTATCTGTCCAATTTTCTCAACACCATTTATTGAAGAGACTGTCTTGATTCCATTGTATGCTCTTGCCTCCTTTGTCAAATATTGATTGAACATAGTGGCTTGGGTCAATTTTTTGCTTCTCTGTTTGGTTCCATTGGTCTATATGTCTGTTCTTATGCCAGTACCAGGCAGTTTTGAGAACAGTGGCTTTGTAATATAGCTTGATATCTGGTATTGTGATCCTTCCAACTTTGTTCTTCTTTGTAGGTGTGTGAAACATGCCATTGGTATTTAAATGGGGATGGCATTGAATCTATAAATTACTTTGGGTAGTATGGACATTTTAATAATGTTGATTCTACTAATCTATGAACATGGTATATTCTTTATTTATGTCTTCCCCTATCTCTTTTTTCAATGCCCTATAATTTTCCAAGTACCTCCTTAGTTAAGTTTATTGTTATGTATCTTAATTTTTTCTTGTAATGGTAAATTGTATTGTTTATTTAGTTTCTCTTGCTGTGAGTTCATTATTGGTGTATGAAAAAGCCATAGATTTCTGGGTGTTAATTTTGTATTCTGGTACATTGCCAAATTCATTTATTAAGTCTCATGTTTTTTAATGGAGTCTTTGGGGTTTTCTATGTACAATATCATTTCATCTGAAAATAATGACAGTTTTACTTCTTCTTTTCCAATTTAGATGCCTTTTATTTCTTCTTCTTCTCTGATCATTATGGCTAGCACTTTCCAATACTATGTCAAACAGGAGTGGTGGGAGTGGGCAACCCTTGTTCCTATTCTTAGGGGAAATGGATTTAGTTTTTGCCAATTGAGTATAATATTGGCTGTAGGTTTGTCATATAAAGCTTTTATTATGTTAAGGTATAATTCCTCTATTCTCACTTTGCTGAGAGATTTTATGAAGAAAGAGTATTGGATTTTGTCAAATGCTTTTTCTGCAATTGATATGATTATGTGATTTTTATCTCTCAATTTGTTTATGTGATGTGTCACATTTATTGATTTGCATATATTGTATCATCCTTGCATACCTGGAATAAATCCCACTTTCTCATGGTGTATGATCTTTCTAATGTAATGCTGGATCTGATTTACTAGGACTTTGTTGAGGATTCATCAGAGGTATTGGCCTGTAATGCTCTTTCTTTTTAGTGTCTTTATCTGGTTTTGGGATTAAGGTAGTGCTGGCTTCATAGAAAGAGCTTGGAAGTGTGCCTTCCTCAAATTTTTTGGAATAGTCTGAGAAGGAAAGGTTTTAATTCTTCTTTGAATGTTTGGTAAGATTCCCCTGTGAAACCATCTGGCCCAGGGCTTTTGCTGACTGGAAGTTCTTTGAAGACTACTTCAATTTCCTCCATAATTATCAGCCTATTCAGATTTTTTATTCATCCTGATTGAGTTTTGGAAGGTCATATTTTTCTAGTAATATGTCCATTTCTTCTAGGTTGACCAGTTTGTTGGAATACAGTTGTTCATAGTATTTTTTTTACAATCTTTTGAATTTCTGTGGGGTCTGTTGTTATTTTGCCTCTTTCATTTCTGATTTTGTTTATTTGGGTCCTCTCTCTTTGCTTCTTGGTGATCCTAGGTAGGGGTTCATCAATCTTGTTTATCCTTTCAATGGACCAGCTCTTGGTTTCATTGATCTTTTTTATTTTTTATTTATTTTTATTTTTTTTTTGTCTTTATGTAATATTTCTACTCTGATCTTTATTATTTTCTTCCTTCTGATTACTCTGGGCTTTTCTTGTTGCTCTCTTTCTAGTTCTTTAAGTTGTAGAGTTAGGTAATTTATTACCAGTTTTTCTTGTTTTTTGAGGTAGGCTTTCTGGGCTTTTGTTGCTCTCTTTCTAGTTCTTTAAGTTGTAGAGTTAGGTAATTTATTACCAGTTTTTCTTGTTTTTTGAGGTAGGCTTATTACGCTATGAACTTCCCTCTTAGGACTGCTTTCACTGTGTCCCATAGATTTTGGATTGTTGTATTTTATTGTCATTTTTTCTAGGATTTTTTAAAATTTCTTCTTTGTTTTCTTTGGTAACCCAATTACCCTATATAACCAAAACCTAATATGCTAACTGTCTGGTTATCCAGTCATCTGTTCAACCAATCAAAGTGTAGTATGCTAATGATATGCTAAGGCTGCTCAACCACTCGCTTTACATGCACTGACCACCAGGGGGCAGATAGTCAATCGGTCAACCAGTTGCTGTGATGTACACTGATCATGAGGGGTCAGGCACTAACAGGTAGGTTAGCTTGCTGTTGGAGTCTTGCTGATCAGGACTGAGCAGGATGGACCGGACACGCCCTGGAGTCCGCCTATGATCCCTCCCTGTCTGGACAACCTCCCATGTATCTTCCTCGGCCCAAATCATGCACCAGTGGGGGTCCCTTGGCCTGGCCTGCACCCCCTCACAACCTGGGACCCCTTAGGGCAGCGGTTCTCAACCTGTGGGTCTAAACCCCTTTGGCGGTTGAAGGACCCTTTCACAGGGGTCACCTAAGACCATCCTGCATATCAGATATTTACATTATGATTCATAACAGTAGCAACATTATAGTTATGAAGTAGCAATGAAAATAATTTTATGGCTGGGTCACAACATGAGGAACTGTATTTAAAGGGCCAGAAGGTTGAGAACCACTGCCATAGGGGATGCCGGAGAGCCAGTTTCAGCCTGATCCAGCAGGCCAGACCAAGGGACCCCACTGGTGCACGATTCATGCACTGGGCCCCTAGTTGTTTAATAACATGCTATTTAGCCTCTAAGTGTTTCAAATTTTTTATTGTTTTTATTATAGTTTATTTCTAATATTATGCCATTGTGATCTGAGAAGATGCTTGATATGATTTCAATCTTCTTGAATTTGGAAAGACTTTGCCTGTGTTCCAATATGTGGTCTATCTTTGAAAATGTCCTTTGTGTACTTGAGAAGAATGTATGTTGTGTAACTTTGGGGTGAAATGTTCTGAAGATGTCGATTACGTTCATCTGATCTAGTGAGTCAGTTGGGATTGCTGTTTCTTTGTTGATTTATGTCTGGAGGATTTATCCAGTGATGTCAATGGGGTATTAAAGTCTCCTACTATGATCATATTGCTCTCGATCTCTCTCTTAATATCTTCCAGAAGTTTATTTTTGTGTTTTTTTTAAATGTGTTTTGGTGCTCTTGTGTTGGGTGCATATATGTTTACCAGAGTTATATCCTCTTGTTGTATTGATCACATTAGTATTATGAAGTGGCCTTCCTTTTCTCTTATTATGGCCTTCACTTTGAGGTCTATTTTGTCAGCTATAGATATTGCTACCCCAGCTTTGTTTTCATTTCCATTTGCCTAAAAAATATTTTTCCATTCCTTCACTTTCAGTCTGTCAGAGTCCCTTGTTCTGAGGTGTCTCTTGTTGAGAGCATATATGTGGGTCATGTTTTCTTATCCATTCAGCCACTCAATGTCTTTTGATTAGAGCATTTATTCCATTTACATTTAAGGTTATTATTGATAAGTACTTGTTTGTAGCCATTTTTATTCTTTATGCCTATGTTCCTTCTTCCCTTTCTATTTCTTCTTTTTACAACAGTCCTTTTAGCACTTCTTGCATTCCTGGCTTGGTAGTGATAAACTCCTTCAGCTCTTTTCTTTCTGGGAAGCTCCTGATTTCCCCTTCAATTTTGAATGATAGCCTTGCTGGATAGAGTATTCTTGGATTCAGTCCCTTGCTTTGCATCACTTTATATATTTCATTCCATTCTCTTCTGACCTGATGTGTTTCTGTTGAAAAACCACTCAACAATCTAATGGGAAATCCTTTGTAAGTAACTCTCTGTCTCTCTCTTCCAGCCTTTAACATTTTCTCTTTGTCATTAACATTTGCCATTGTAAGTACGACATGTCTTGCTGGGGATCTTTATGGGTTCATCTTGTTTGGGTCTCTGGGCTTGTGTGACTTTTTTCTTCCCCAAATCAGGAAAGTTTTCTGTCATTATTTCTTCAAACAGGTTTTCTAATCCTTGCTCCCTTTCTTATCCTTATGCCATCCCCATTATATGCATGTTACTTCATTTCATGTTGTCCCAAAGCTCCCTTGGGCTCTCCTCCTCCTTTCTAATTTTCTTTTTCTCCGATTGCTGTTCAGATTGGGTGTGTTTTTCTGCCCTATTGTCTAACTCACTAATTCAGGTCCTTCGCGTCTTGTAGTCTACTGTTGAAACTTTCCATTGTGTTATTTATTGTAGCTATATCACTCTTTATTTCTTCTTGATTCTTACATAAGTTGTGGATTTTCTCATCTATCTGGTTTGTGAACTGTATGCCCCTTACACTGAATTCTTTTTCTGGCACATTGCATGGCTCCATTTTATTTAGTTTCTTTTCTGACATTTCTTCCTTTTCTTTCCTTGGAGGGTTGTTTCTTTTTCTCCCCATTTTTGTGTCTCTTTCTGGCCCTGGGTACCCTGCTTGGGATTTGAGAAGTTGAAAACCCTATCAGGGCAATGGTCTGGAAATCATTGGTCCAGAGGCTGGGTCTTTCTTGAGTATCACACCTTTATTGTCTCTGCTTTGAGTTGTATCCCCTTCTCCCATGGATCTGGTCCCTCAGTTGTCTGCTTCAGATGCTCATGGTGGTGACAATTTGTGCACAGTTCCTCTGGTGTCAACTCCCTGTGAGGACCCAGAGCCCTCTGGCATACAATTCGCTGAACAGCCGCAGCACCCATGGCAGGGTGGCACCCTAGGTCCCTCTGGCAGCACACTTGCAGTCTGTTCCTGTGGCCCCTAGCTGGGCACACTGGCTTGCTCCAGGCCACTCCAGAAGTGCTCTCCTATGACCTGGAATAAGGTGCATGCTGGGTTTCTCTGGGTAGCCCCTGCAGGACTGTCCCAGGGACTGAGGAGAAGCGGGTGCAGGTTGCTCTGGGTCCCATAGTCAGAGCTCCCCTATGGCCTGAGTGGAGCATGTGCCGGATTACTCCAGGTTGCCCTGGCAACAAGACCCTGGGCTCAGGGTGGAAAGGGCATGGGTTGCTCTGGGTCCCACAGTCCTTGCTTTCTTGTAGCCAGGAGTGAGACACACACTGGGTTGCTCCAGTTCACCCCTCCTCAGTGTGGAGCAGGGATTGATTGCCATGGGTCACTCAGTCTGTGCTTTCCTGTCACAAGGAGTGAGGTGTGCACTGTGTTGCTCTGGCTGGTCCCAGCAGAATTGTCTCAGGGCTGGGGTAGAGCATGCACGAGTTGGTCTGGGTTGCAGAGTCAGATATCCCCTGTGGCCCTGAGTGAGGCATGCACTGGGTTGCTCTGGATCACCCCTCCTGGGGCAGGGTGAAGTGGGTGTGGGATGCTCCAAGTCACCCCAGCAGAGCTGTCCAGAGGGAAGGGTTGGGGCATGCTCTGGGTTGCTCTAAGTCACCCTGGCAGCAGGTCCTGGGGCTCTTGGTGGAGGAGACACTGGGTGGTTCCAGGTCAGGCTAGCAGCACGTTTCTGGGGTCTGGGGCAGGGGTGGAGCACAGGGTTGCCCCTGGCTTGCACTCACTGCAGTGTCTTGGGGGCGGATCCTAGGACACTGGGTCCCAGTGGGCTGGTGAGGAGGCCTGGTGCAGGAGCTCACTCTGGTGGCACACACTCCCGGCAGACGTCTGGGAGCATGCTGGGAGGTACTGTGCCACTCACTGCTGGGGCACGGTGGTGGTTCCATGTGGGTTATGGTTGGCATATGGCGTTCTCTAGGCATTCTCTGCCCTTCCTTATTCAAAACTGTCTCCTCAGCTGTGTCTAATTTGTTAATTCATGGTGAATGTCCTCCAATTTAGTTGCTTGTCTGGCCTGGCCCCAGGAGGAGATGCACAACACTGCTGCCTATTTGGCCGCCATTTTCTCCATCTAAAGTCAACTTCTTGTAGATGCTAATCACATCTACAAAACACTTTCTTAGCAATGCCTATTTTCATGTTTGGATAACAAACTGGGTGCTTTAGCCTGGCATAGTTGACATAGAACTGATCTTCACAGGCTTGGAACAGGAAAGAGTTGATTTTAACATCTATGTTCATCAGGGATATTGGCCTATGATTTTCTTTCCTTATAGTGTTTTTATCTGGTTTTGAAATTAGAATAATACTGGCTTTGTATAAAGATCTTGGAAGTGCCCCTTCATCTTGGTTTTTTTGGAGTAGTTCAAGGAGGATAGGTGTTATTTTTTCTTTGAATATTTGGTAAAACTCCCCTGTGAAGTTATCTGAGCCAGGGCCTTTGTTTTCTGGGAGTGTTGTTGTTGTTGTTGTTGTTTTATTACTGCTTCTATTACATTGGTAGATATCAGCCTATTTAAATTTTCTGCTTCTTCCTGATTTAATTTTGGAAGGCTATATTTTTCTAGGAATTTCTCCATTTCATCCAAGTTGTTCAGCTTGTTGGCATATAGTTGTTCATAGTTATTGCTTACAATCCTTTGCATTTATATGGCATCCATTGCTATTTTGGTTCTTTAATTTCTGATTTTATTTATTTGGGTCGTCTTTGTTTCTTGATGAGTCTGGCTAACAGTTCATCAATCTTGTTTATCTTTTCAAAGAACAAGCTCTTGGATTCACTGACCTTTTGTACTTTTTTTTATTAGTCTCTATGTCACTTATTTCCACTCTGATCTTTATTATTCCCCTTCTTCTATATTCTCTGGGCTGTTCTTGATTTTTCCTGTCTAATTCACTTAGTTGTAGGGTTAGATAGTTTATTAGTGCTGTTTCTTGTTTCTTGAGGTAGGGCTGTAATGCTCTGAAATTGCCTCTCAGAACTGCTTTCTCTGTGTCCCATGGATTTGGGGTGTGTATTCATTTTCATTTGTTTCCAGGAAATTTTTAATTTCTTGCTTGATCTCATTAGTAACCCATTCATTGTTTAATAACATGCTATTTAGCCTCCATGGATTTGAGTTCTTTTGAGTTTTTTTTTTATTGTAGTTTTATTTATAACGTCATGCCATTTTGATCTGAGAAGATACTTGGTATTATAGCAATCTTCTTGTTTTGTGTGCTAACATGTGGTCTATCTTTGAGAATGTTGCATGTGTGCTTCAGAAGAGTGTATATTTTGTTGTTTTGGTGTGAAATGTAATGTAAATATCAGATCCATCTGATCTAGTGTGTCATTTAAGGCCTCTGTTTCCTTGAAACTCTTACAAAGAGTTAAAAATAATGTTTATAAAAATGCTGAATGACCTCAGGAGATAAATATATAAATTTAGTGAAAAGTTTAAGAATCTACACTAATAAAAGAGAAACATGGTAATTACCGTACGACCGCTACCCTTCCCATTGGCTAATCAGCATATCCTTATGCAAATTAACTGTCAGCCAAGATGGCGGCCGGCAGCCAGGCAGCTGGAAGCGAACATGAGGCTTGCTTCAGTGACTGCAGACTCCAACGTTCCCCGCCTGACTTGCCGGCCTCTGAGTTGCAACTCTAAGCAACTATGTACTATGTTGCAAATAAGAAGCTAAACAAAACCCCAGAAACCAGCTTTCAGCCTGCCGGGATCTCAGAGCTGAAGTTATACATTGTTTCGATTATAGAACGGCAAACAAACCAGATACGAAGCCTCAGAGCTAGAGCCAGAGCTAAAGCTGGCCCAGAATAAAATAAAAAAAGAGAAAAAAAAGGAGCGGTTGGGAGCTTCAGTCAACAACCGCCAGCCTGAAAGCAGCCCTCAGCCCCTCACCCAGACTGGCCAGGCACCCCAGTGGGGACCCCCACCCTGAAGGGGGTGTGACCAGCTGCAAACAGCCATCATCCCCTCATCCAGGCTGGCCAGGCACCCCAGTGGGGACCCCCACCCTGATCCAGGACACCCTTCAGGGCAAACCAGCCAGCCCCTACCCATGCACCAGGCCTCTATCCTATATAGTAAAAGGGTAATATGCCTCCCAGCACCGGGATCAGCGGAGCAGCGAGGCTCCCGGCACCGGGATCAGCATGACAGGGGGCAGCGCCCAAACCCCCTGATCGCCCTGCAGCTCTGTGTGTGACAGGGGGCGGGGCCACAACCTCCCTATCCGCCCTGCTCTGTTCATGACAGGGGAAGGCACCCCAACCCCCTGATCAGCCCTCCTCTGTGCCTGAT
>NW_005370343.1:1324943-1343515 GCF_000412655.1 Myotis brandtii
GCCCCCCCCCTCCCCCCCCCAGTGCACAAATTTTTGTGCACCGGGCCTCTAGTAAGAACATATAAAAGGGAACCAAACAAACAGAAGGATGCAATAACTAAAATTTAACAAAGTAATAATACACTAGAGCAGTGGTTCTCAACCTTCCTAATGCCATGACCCTTTAATACAGTTTTTCATGTTGTGGTGACCCCCAATTTCATTGTTACAAATTGAACATAATTAAAGCATAGTGATTAATCACAAAAACAATACATAATTATATATGTGTTTTCTGATGGTCTTAAGCAACCACTGTGAAAGGGTCATTCAACCCCCAAAGAGGTCGTGACCCACAGGTTGAGAACCGCTGCACTAGAGGGAATCAATAGCAAATTAGGTCATGCCTAAGAACAAATCAGCAACTTGGAAGACAAGGCACTGAAAAACACACCATAACAACCAGGGGGAAAAGAGAATTTAAAAAGTGAGGATGTTAGAGGGACTTCTGTCACAACATGAAGTGTACCAACAATTGCATTATAGCAAAGAAACAGAGAGAGAAAATGACAGAAAAGCTATTTAAAGAAATTACTGAAAATACCCACACCTAGTGAAGAAAACAGACATATAATTTAGCAAGTACACAAAGACCCAAACAAGATAAACCCAAAGAGGCCCAAACCAAAACACATCATAATAAAAATTCCAATAGCTAAAGAGGGAAGCTTAAAAATAACAAAAGAAAAGTAACTAGTTATTTACAAGGGACCTTGTAGTAAGACTGTCAGCTTATTTTTCAACAAAATATTTTCAGGACAGAAAAGGAAAGCACAATATAATCAAAATGTGAAAGGGGGGGGTGGGTATTGTCAAGCAAGAATACTGTACTTAGAAAGGTTATTACCCAGAATTGAAGGAGAGAAAAATATTTTCTCAGGTAAGCAACAGCTAAAAGAGTTTATCACCACTACATTGGCTTTACAAGAAATGTCAAAGGGAATTCTTTAAACAAAAATGGTCAAAACTAAAAATAAGAAAATATTATAAAGGAAAAAATATCACTGGGAGACCTATCCAGTGATGTCAGTTGGGTGTTAAAGTCCTCTACTATAACTGTATTATTGTTGATCTCTCCCACAGGGTTGGGGGGACAAGAAGAGATAAACCAAAAAACTTATATATACTTATATACATAGACCATGGACACGGGCAATAGGGTAGTGAAGCCCAGGGTGGTGGATGGTGGTGGGGGGAAAGGGGGATTGGATAAATCTATCTGTAATACTATCAACAATAAAAATACATTTAAAATGAAAAAAAAGTAATGTCTGGAAAATTTGTATAGCTCATTTGTGCTTTATTGTAAAGCATAAATAAGGTTGTTATTTGAAAAATAATGTAAATGTGTCTTAGAAGTATTAAAATTACTTAAAACTAAAATTTTTGTTTTCTGCATTTAGGTGCTACCATATTGATGCATATATTTTTTACAATGGTTATATTTTCTTGTTGAATCATTCCCTTTATTATTATGTAGTGACCTTCTTTGTTTCTTATCATGGTCTTTGTTTTGAGGTCTATTTTGTCTGATATGAGTATCGCTACCCCAGCTCTTATTTCTTTTCCATTTGCATGGAATGTTTTTTCCATCTTTTCATTCTCAGCCTGTGTGTATCTTTTGTTCTGGGGTGTGTCTCATGTAGAAAGCATATATATGGGTCATCTTTTCTTATCCACAGCAACCAGACAAGAAAAGCAGATAAAGACATCCAAATTGGGAATAAAGAAGTAAAATTCTTTTTTTCTTTTTTTTTTTTGCAGATGACATAATACTATATTTAGAAAACTGTAAAGATTCCAACAAACTGCTGGAAATAATAAATGAACTCACTAAAGTAGCAGGATACAAAATTAATATTTATAATACTATTACATTTGTATGCACTAACAATGAAATATCAGAAAGAGAAATTTAAAAAGCAATTCCATTTACAATTGCATTAAAACAATAAAACACCTAGGTATAAATTTATTCAAGAAGGTAAAGAATCTGTAAACTGAAACTATGAGACATTGATGAAAGAAATGGAAGAATATACAAATAAATGGAAAAATGTTTCATGTTCATGGGTTAAAAATTAATAAAATTGTTGAATTTAATATTAAATTAATTGTTAAAATATCCATATAACCCAAATCATTCTACAAGTTAAATTCAATATCTATCAAAATACTAATGGTATTTTTCACAAAAATTGAATACACATCCTAAAATTTGTTTAGAACTATAAAAGACCCTGAGTCTCACAGCAAACATAAGGAAAAAAAAGTAAAGATGGAGTCATCTCGTTTCCTGATTTAAAACTCTATTGCAAAGTTGTAGTGATCAAAACACTGTAGTATTGTCATAAGAATCCACACATAGATCAATATAACAGAATAGAGAG
Source organism: Myotis brandtii (assembly GCF_000412655.1). Taxonomy (NCBI): domain Eukaryota; kingdom Metazoa; phylum Chordata; class Mammalia; order Chiroptera; family Vespertilionidae; genus Myotis; species Myotis brandtii. The sequence goes on from NW_005370343.1 coordinate 1,327,373, forward strand.
CCCCAAAATAAACCCATGTATATGGGATCAAACTTGAGACAAAGGAGCCAAGACCACCCAGTGGGAGAAGGATAATTTATTTAATAAATATTATTGAGAAACTAGGACAGCCACTTGTAAAAAATGAAACAGGACTTCTATTTTATTTTACTAGAGGCCCGGTGCATGAAATTCATGCATGGGGGTTGGTCCTTTAGCCCTGTTTGCACCCTCTAACAATCTGGGACCGCTGGCTCCTAACCACTTGCCTGCTGGCCTGCTTAATTGCCTCTAGCCACTCTGCTTGCCTGCCTCATCGCCCCTAACTGCCTCTGCCTGCCTGCCTGATCACCACTAACCACTCTGCCTGCCTGATCGCCCCAACTGCTCACCTGCCTGCCTGATGACCCCTAACTGCCTCTGCCTGCCTTCCTGATTGCCCCTAACTGCTTGCCTGCCTGATCGTCCCTAACTGCCTCTGCCTGCCTGCCTCATTGCCCCTCAGATTACACTTTTATTTGTATAGTTAGTTGCCTTACTCCAAGTTGTAAGGACCTGCTTGTCATAGAGACAGAAAAGTTTTAATGTTTACTCTTGATTATGGCAATTAACTAACACAGATGGCCACCAAAAAGGTGACTTACCAAAGGGTGTATAGCAAACGGTGCTGTTAAGTCTTCTTCTGTGAAAACATGCATGTCGTGCATTGCATCTGCCTGGGTACATAAAAGAGTGAAGTTTCTGTCTGTCTTTGCAATCATATGAGCAAATTGTGTGAGACCCCAGCCCAGTTTGGTTTGATGCTCACAGAATAATAGAGGTCTTTTTTCTTCTTTTCTTTCTTTCTTTCTTTTTTGTTTTTGTTTTGTTCCATTGGTGGAGATTTCCTAGAAGTTACAGGATATCTTCCTTTTAATTTTTCCTCAACACTCTGACTTATGTCTCTTCAGTAACTTGCTCCAGGCTCACTTTGCTCGAGTGTCTAGAGATCGCACAATGCATTGCCACCAGAACCACGATTCCCAGCATTTCTGGTTCTCCCTGCACTCTCAGCTTCCACTTCTGGTCCAGGGGCCGCCACCAGAACTATGATTCCCAGCATTCCTGGTGCTCCCTATGCTCTTGGCTTCCTCTTCCTGCCCGAAGCCCCTCCCCTCCCTCCATGCTGCTGGGGTGTGGACATTGGGCTTGCATTGCCAGGGCATCGCTGCCAACATCCTGCCCTGTCCACTATGGGCACTGTCATCTTTGTAACAGAGTGAAGGTTAATTTGCATATTACTTTTTTATTAGATAGGATTATTTTTTTGTTAAATAAGTTTTTATTGATTTCAGAGAGAGGAAAGAAGAGGGAGACAGAAAGATAGAAACATTAATGATGAGAGAGAATCATTGATCAGCTGCCTTTTGCACACCCCCTACTGGACATCTAGCCACAACCTGGGCATGTGCCCTGATCACGAATTAAATTATGACCTCCTGGTTCATGGGTCAAAGCTCAACCACTGAGGCCCCTCCCCTCCCTCCATGCAGCTGGGGTGTGGACATTGGGCTTGCATTGCCAGGGCATCGCTGCCAACATCCTGCCCTGTCCACTATGGGCACTGTCATCTTTGTAACAGAGTGAAGGTTAATTTGCATATTACTTTTTTATTAGATAGGATTATTTTTTTGTTAAATAAGTTTTTATTGATTTCAGAGAGAGGAAAGAAGAGGGAGAGAGAAAGATAGAAACATTAATGATGAGAGAGAATCATTGATCAGCTGCCTTTTGCACACCCCCTACTGGACATCTAGCCACAACCTGGGCATGTGCCCTGATCACGAATTAAATTATGACCTCCTGGTTCATGGGTCAAAGCTCAACCACTGAGCAGGACTGCTATTTTACACTAGCTGGGCAGGAAACACACATATAAACTTGAAATGGATTAAACACTTGAATGTAAGATGTAAATCATAAAACTCTTAGGAGCAAACAAAACATAAGGGTAGGTTCCTTAAAATTATTTTTGGCAGTGATTTTTTAATATTTTACAAAAAATAAAAAATTACAGTAGAGTTATTATATCTAACTAAAAACCTGAATAGCAACAAATGAAACAAAATGAAAAAAGCAACCTAGTAAATTGGAGAAAATATTTTTAAATTATATATCTGATAAGATGATAATATTCAAAATAAAAATATATAGAGAACTCATACAACTCAATAGGTAAGATAATATAATTAAAAATAGGTAGCAGAACTGAGTAAACATTTTTCCAAAGAAAATGTAAGAATGACCAATGTATACATGAAAAGGTGCTCAACATCACTAATAATTAGGAAAATTCAAATCCAAACCATGATGATATATCATCTCAAACCCGATAGAATAGCTATCATCAAAGAGACAGGATGCACATGCAGAGGAAGGGGAAGCCTTTGTGCTATTGGTGAGAATGAAAATTGGTGCAGGCACTGTGGAAAACATAATGGAGGATCCTCACAAAATTAAAAATGTAATTGTAAAGTGACCTAGCAATTCCACTTCTGGATGCATATCCAAAGAATATAAAAAATAGGATATCAAAGATATCTGCATTCCTGTGGTCATTGTATCATTAATAGCATAGCCAAAATATTGAAAATCTACCTTCTTTTAACAATCTAAGCATTATTCAACAGATGGATGAATAAAAAAAATGAGGTATATATAATGGAATATTATTCAGCTATGAGAAAGAAAGAAATCTCTCATTTGTGACAACAGGGATAGACCTTGAGGGCTGTAGGGGCCATGTCAGAGTACACTGGATGTTCAAGGCCACTCTGAGCATGGAAATCCTAATCAGGGTGTTCAAGATCAATTTACTATCCGCAGGTGCAAGAGCAAGGACACAACAAGCTATACACTCCGCAGATGTGCCTTCCTATAACTCAAATACTGATGTCACTATTTGGCATGAATCCTCTTTTGTTTGAGCTCCTACATATGTTGTCACTGGCCAGCCAGTTGTTGGCTGCTTTGTTTATAATAAAGCATGTCCCACTTTCCTGCTTGTACCCATGAGTTTTTTCAGTTTCCTGCACCCAGAAGGGTTAAGTCCCTGGCTGAGGAGCTTTCCCTTGACAAGGACATTATGCAAAGTAAAATAAGCCAGGTAGAACAAGAAAGTATCACTCATATGTAAATGCAAAAAAAAGAAAAGTCAAACTCAGAATAAAAGTGGTCACGAGGTCGGGGGTCGGGGAGGTGGGAAAAATAGAGATTGGTAAAAGGGTACAAACTTTCAGCTACAAGATGAATAAATTCTGCAGATCTAATGTAAATCATGGTGACTATAGTTGAGAAAACTGAGTCTATAATTGAAATTTGCTAAGAGAGTAAAACTTAATTGTTCTCCTAAAACAGTTAAATGTGTGAGATGATGATTGTGTTAATTAACCAGGGCAAGGGGGGGGGGGATTTTTTCACAATGTGCAATAGTATGTATACCAAATATCATGAAATACAGTTATATATCCTACAATTTTGTCAACTTTCCTCAGTAAAGCTGAAATAAGGAATCGATCAATTAATTGAATTAAGTGGTTGCTATACACAGATAAGTTTTGTGGTGATTTATTGTCCAGGATGAGGAGTATAATAGAATTTGGTCCTAGAAATGGGGTAGTGTTATAACTGAGGCCTTAAATGCGTAGTATTGGCTCCACCGGGTGTTGAGCAGACCCTGAAGGGCCTGGAGCAGGCGTCTATGAAAACATAATGGACTCAGGCAGCTGGGAAGTTGTGAGGGAACATGATACTGAAATGTGCGTAGTCTCTCCATCCTGCACTCCAGGATGGAGAGGACCTGGGACTCTGGTTGGCAGTATTCATTTAACTCCCAGACAACAACCAGCATTGCCTTCTGGACATGTGTGTGAGCCAGTGTGGAATGCACAAGAATGCTGCCTGATGCAACTTAAATATAGGAAAGCTTTCGAAGTCTAACTTCCCTTTTGGTAACCAGCTGTTTTCAAAGCAGCCAACAACTGCCTGGCCAGTGACAACATATGTATGAGTTCAAACAAGTATATTTATTAACTGTTTTCATGCCAGAGAGCCAAAATCTGGAAAAATATTATAGTATTTATATATTTTATTTTTCTTATTGTATTGCCTAAAATGGCTATAATAGTGTTAAGTAGATGCATGTATATCAGATTTTCTTGTGTTAGCCCCACATTAATGGTAACATAAAAGAGCTTTGTTAAGCCCTAGCCAGTTTGGCTCAGTGGATAGAGCGTCGGCGTGCGGACTCAAGGGTCCCAGGTTCAATTCCCGTCAAGGGCATGTACCTTGGTTGTGGGTACATACCCAGTAGGGAGTGTGCAGGAGGCAGCTGATCGATGCTTCTCTCTCATCGATGTTTTTAACTCTCTATCCCTCTCCCTTCCTCTCTGTAAAAAATAAATAAAATATATTTTAAAAAAGAGCTTTGTTAATAATAATAGTTATCGCTGATTCTTACTACATGCCATGTACATAATAGTGGTATATCATAGAGTTTCAGAAGCAAAAATTCAGAGGCCAGATGTCTGTATTTTACGCCCATCTCTACTCTTACTGATTGACCTTGGCCAAGTCATTTTACCAGTCTTCAGTTTTCTCATCTATGAAATGGGGATAACAATGGTCTCCTTAGCTCACTAAGTTGTTACTGGGATTGAATGAGTGAGTAAAGATAGAATAATGTAGTGCATTACCTGATCTGTAGTAAACATTATGAAAGTGTCTGTTATTGTTAACTTTTATCAAGTAAACGCTATGTTCAGACTCTATGCTGCGAGCTCTAATACATTGCCTCATACAATGTTTACAACCTCTCTACAAAGTGTGCACTGTTTCCCCAACATTTCAGAGGGAAATCAGCAGATCCAAAGGATAAGTAACTTGCCTACTTGCTCAACTAGAAATGGCAGAGCCAGATTTTGAACTTAGTGCTACCTGGCTTTCTAGTTTATGTTTTGACCCAATGAATGAGTGGCATGCTTCCTGCTCCATGCCAAGTCCTTTGCAAAAGTAAAGAGATATATCCCAGACATGGGTCTTAAAGCTCCAGGAGTGAGTCAGGGCTGCCAGCAGAGTGCTCTATTTGCTGGATCACTGAATAGCAGGAGAGAAGGGCAGCTGCAAGGCATTTGGCTCAATCCAAAGTGCTGAATTTTGAACATTAAGAAAAGTGGCTGCCCTGGGTTTCCCTGAAGAGCAGTGAGCTGTCAGGTGCTGAGATTGCATCAGACAAAAGGCCTCGGTTATCTCCCTGCAGGGATCTGATATTTTATGTTACTTAGTTTTTATTCTGAAGTCTTAATGAGAGCTGCCATGAAGATAGCCCAAGAAATGTCTAGCACGGAAGGTTGGTTCCACTGAATAAACTGCAGTGATTGAGAAATGAACATGTTTTGAGACCTCTAAAAGACGTTTTCCATTTTAATGGTACTTTGTTTCACATAGTCTTTCTCTTCAACCTTAACCTGCTTTATGACATTCAATTTCACATTTTCAAATGTGTCATCGGTGGTTCCATGAGTAAGAACAATAATGTCTTCTGAAACAGAAAGCCAAGTAAAATTGAAGTCATCATCCAAGTTTGCCTCCCCGCCTCCCCGCCCCCCAGCCCTTTCTGACATTGATTTCGTCCTTCATTTTATTTGCCATGCCTAACACTTTAAAACAGTCTTAACTCTCTCCTTTAAGATAATCTTTATGTTCTAATGTATTTTTTTTCATTTCTTCTTCCTCGTTTTTATTAACTACAACTATCTCTCTAGTGCACACCCACAAAAGCACATACTCAGATTATGATTATTTTCTAATGAAACCTATTCCTTTCTCTTTAATCACTCCTACTCACTTTTCAAAAATAAGTGATTCAAAAATAATCTTTAGGCCTGGCCAGCATGGCTCAGTGGTTTAGTGTCGACCTATAAACTAGGATGTCACAATTCAATTCCCAGTCAAGGTACATGGCCCGTTGTGGGTTCAATCCCCAGTGGGGGGCGTGCAGGAGGCAGCCAATCAATGATTCTCTCTCATCATTGATGTTTCTATCTCTCTCTCCTTCTCCATTCCTCTCTGAAATAAATAGAAGTATATTAAAAATAATAACCTTTAGTAAAGAAAGGTAAACTAGTGACATCTTCAGTGGTTCATGTGGATACCATTACTTATCACATAATGTGACCAAAAGGGCCATCACACCAGTCCTAATATGAGAAAAAACATCAGACACACCCAGGTTGGGAACATTTCTATAGGACACTTACCAGTACTGCTTAAAATGGTCAAGGTCACAACAAGCAAGTAAACTATGAGAAACTGTCACAGAGCAGATAAAACTTAAGAGGTATGACAATTAAATACATTGTGGTACCTTGGGTTTGGTCATGGATAGAAAAAGGAGATTAATGGAAAACCTAGTGAAAGCCAAATAAAGTCTGGATTTTAGATATTAGTAATGTACCGATGTTGATTTCTTAGTTTTGACAAATGTGCCATGTAACAAAAGATGAAAATGGGGAAAACTAGGTAAAAGATATATATGAACTCTCTATACTGTCTTTATAACATTTTTGTAAATATAAAATTATCCCAAAATTAAAAATTTACTTAAAAATGTTCTTTGCACAAAACTCTTCAACAGAACTCCACTGTTTATTAAATCCATGTGTCTGATCCTATTGTTTCTGACCACCTACTGCCTGCCCACTTTAGTCATCTTTTCTGGCAGCGAGAATAGTGTTCCCACCCAGAGATGACCATGCACTAACCCCTGGGACCTGTGAATATGTTACTTACATGTGAAAAGAGACTTTTGTGTGATCAGTGTTAGGGACATTGACAGAGAAAGAGTATCTTGAGTTATTTGGATGGGCCCAATTGACCATATGAACCCTTAAATGTAGAACACATTTGCTGTCCAAAAGCAGGACAGATTGTGGCAGGGGGAAGTCTGAGCAATTCCTAGCACAGGCAGGATTTAATGCACTGGCTCTGGCACGCAGGGTCTCGAATTCAAGGACCAGAAGAGGCATCTAAAAGCTAGGGGCAGCCTCCAGCTGACAGTCAGTGAGGAAAAAAGCTGAGTCATATGGCTGCTGGAAACAGATTCTGCCAATAACCTGAGTGAACCTGCAAAGTAATTTCTTCCCAAAGCCTTTCAATAAGAACCCATGGCAACCAATACCTTGATTTTAGTTTTGTGAAACCCCAGGCAGAGAAACAAGCCAAGCCAATCTGGACTTCAGACCTACAGAACTGTGAGTTCATAAATCAGAGTTGTTTTAAGTTATTAAGTCTGTGGTAATTTGTTACAACACCAAAGAAAGCTAATTCATTCTTCTATTCATGTATAATTATTTTTTGCTTCCTTCAAATGTGCCAAACATGTTGAACACATTCCACAAAAATTAATGGTATTTTTATTTTGCTATTTTAAATTCTATTTCTCTTGCCTAAATTGCCTTTTTATTGGCACAAATTATAAAATTTATAAAGTCAACATTTTCTATTTGATCTAAGGCACGCTTAGCCATCTTGTTTATATTATCTCTGCCATGCATACAGTACATGGACTAGGTTGCCTCGTGTTGTTTTGCCATGTGAATAGATAATTTAGGGCTATAGTCTTGCTTGTCCACTACATTTATACACACACACACACACACACACACACACACACACACACACACACTAGAGGCCCAGCATGCGAAATCGCGCAAGACCCAGACCCTCCGTGCCAGTGGGACCCCAGACCCGCCGCTCCAGCGGAACCCCAGATCTGCTGTGCATGAGTATCTCGCCACTGCGAGCCACTGCACCAAGCAAGTGGCGAGCTGTGAGCCCCACCTCACCAGTTAGCCACAAGCCCCTCCGCACTGCACAAACCACGAGACCCTCCGCACCACCTGAGCAGCTCACGGGCTTGGGGGAGAGACTGAGAGGTGCTCCATGCACCTCCTGGTGACCAGACATTTGGTCATTCTGGTGTTAGGGCATTACAGCCACAGGCCTTTTATAATATAGACTAGAGGCCCAACACGCAAAATCGCATCAGACCCAGACCTGCCATGCCGGTGGGACCCCAGACCCGCCATGCACGAGTAGGTCGCTGCCACAAGCCACCGCACTGTGTGAGCCGTGAGCCCTGCCTTGTCGCACGAGCCATGAGCACCACCTTGAGCGCGAGCAGCGATCCCTGCTGTACCCCACGAGCCACGAGCCCTGCCTCGCCACATGATGTACAGGGGTAGGTTGGCTATGAGAGCACACTAACCACCAGGGGGCAGCTCCTGCATTGAGTGGTCAGTGTGCACCATAGCGACTGGTGGACCGGTCATTCTGGTCATTCGGTCATAACAGTCGCTTAGGCATATATATATATACTTTCTCTATCCTTAAAGTCCAGCCCTCATTTGCACAAATATTGACATTCACACCTGATAATATTTATATTGTCAAGCTCTGAAAATTGCTGAAAAGTTACTTTGAATATCTTTGGGTATGTGAGCCTGGGAGAAAACATTCAAACCCAGTAAATGGTCTGTTGGTCAGGCACAAATTCACCAAAGGGAAGGTAAAGTTTGCCTAGCACTGTGTTTCCCTCAATTTTTTTTTAAAATAAAAAATTCTCTAAACCATCATAGACTTCAATGTATCACTTTTCAAGATGCCTGGAAGCTAAGACATCTACACAAGACAAATCTAGGTAGGGACAAAGATGTGGCTTTCAAGATCAGAAGCTGGTGAGTCACTTTCACATCTGAAGTTCAATTTAATCTGAAAGGAAAGCAAATCCATCAATGTCCATTTGACCTGCTCACAAACCTGAGGGAATTCACTTTTCTCCCAGTTGAATCCCTGTCTTAGGTGTTATTTAGCTCTTTCTGCTCTGGAACACTTAATTTAAGGTGCACATATAGAATTAAATTGTGCTTTCTTTTGTTGGCCTGTGTATGTTTACATTTTCCAAATGCTCCTAAGATTTTTAACTGCAGGTGAGATTTCTTTAAAATGCAAGTGTGAATTTTTTCTTCACAAAGACATCCAGTTACACCATGGAAGGAGGCCAGAATTCTCAAGTGGACCATGAGGAGTTTATCTGCCTCTGATTCCATGGCCCTCTCTTCCCCTATGGGCTCTGGCCCCTTTGCTATGGTGGAGTCCCTCCTCAATGCCCAGCTATGTTTAAGGGACAGTCTGACAGTTACACATCCCAGGAAGATGTAATTTTAGTGATGCCTCACACAGAGACCAACTCTAATAGCCAAACTTGAATGTAACCATTTCAATTAAAAATATAAGGCTACAGATGAAGACAGCTTGGAAACTTCCATTTGATGAAGATAACTGGGAACATCCTCAGGTAACAAAATGTTTGCCTTCCCCTTACTCCAGTGGAAGAAAGAAACTTCCATTTGTCAAACATATTTCCTCGGTACCACACACTGATGCACAATTTTAATTCCATTTTATAGATAAAGGTCACACAGATGGTAGAGAGTTAGGATCTAAACTTGGGTGTTCCATGCTCCAAAGATCTTGGTTATTCCCTCAACATACTGAATGATGCCACCGACAGTGCCAATCCCAGCACATACCAGCTGCAGCACTTAAACCAGCATTAAGAAGGGGATAGCGTGAGCCTGATTTCTAAGTACAAGCAATCCAAGTTTAGGACTCGCTTTGGTTTTGTTTTCTTACTTGTTGCTTTAGCGATTATGCTCCTCTGTGGGAACAGAGATGCACCATGGGGTAGGGACTCTGCAGTAAGCCAACTCTGCATCATGCCTTGGCTCTTGCCCAACCTGTGGCCGGAGTAACCTCAAGTGGGTGACTTAACCTCCTCACTTCAATTTCTTCCTTCAACTGATGACGATAACTCTGACCATGCATAGTGCTTGGGAATGCTAAAATAAGCCACATCCTGAGTACTCACTGAACATGCAAGAGTATAAAAGGTGCTCTTGCATGTTACCTCAGTTTTGCATTCAGAACCATGTCTACTCCCTCTCTATATAAGGAGTAAAACTGAAAGCTTAGCCAGATACTTAGGAGTTCAGAAACCTAGAAGAACCAGTTACTAAAGCTGACATAGCCTTCTTAAGAAGCCCCAGAAAACCCACCCAATTTTTAATAATCTCTATTGTACTTTATGCCTCATTTATCCTTGTAGGAATTTAAAATACAAACTAAGACAAGTGCACCATTGCTTGAGATTATGAAGAATGTTAGCATGGGAGACAGACTAAGAGAAGACGAACTTACACTACCTTTCTCTCTATGGAAAGCCAGGCCAGAGGACCCAACATGGTGATAGAGTAGGTAGAAGTTTCACCCACCTCCTTCCAGGACCAAACTGGAATTCCAGTTAAAATATAGAACAATCCACTTGAATAACCACTGGAGACCAGCTGGAGAGAAGTCCTATAACCAAGGATTTGCAGAAGAAACCACATCAAGACTGATAGGAAAGGGAGAGATGCAAAAGGGCTGATCCCACACTCAAGTGTGGCTTCTGAGAATCCGAGGGATATCTCAGCTATAAAGGTTCCCCCTGAGTGTGGACTGCTCAGACCAGAGCACCAGAAGCAGAAAAAGATGTCCATGTAACATCTGGCTGTGAAAATCAGCAAGGATTCTTACCACCAGGCAGAGAGAGGAATCTGCTGGAAACCGAGATATCCTCTTAAAGGGCCAGCACACAAAATTTCATTTGCAGCCACTCACCCTGGGCTCCCGTGGAGGGAGGGCAGAAAAGACAAAAATCACGTGTGGAGAGAATGGGTTTTGTGGCTCTGAGGAGAGAGCAGAAAGGACATGGTCCTCATCCTGAGTCCTCTCCCACACCGCAGACACCATCTTTCTTGGGTTGCCCACTCCCTGGCATATGGCATCACCCTGGGGGAAAGTGGTGGCTCCATCCTCTGGGCTCCTTGATGCCCTGCCCTGCAGAGCCCTCACCCTGTGGAAGCAGCAGCTGCCTGAGCTGGGCACAGAGGTCCAGGCAAACTCAGGGGTGTGGGTGAATGAGGCCTGTGGCTCTGGCACAGGAGCCATTCCTCCCATTTTCCTGCAAGCCTGACCAGCCCCTCCCTCACAGGAGATATACTAGCCCCGTGGTCCTGAATACTGGTGGACATGCTCTGTGATCTTGGGCTATACAGAAGGTCTGGGAGGAATCCAGGACAGACTGAGTCATGTGGCTCTAAGACTGAGGCCAGTTTTCTCTAAAGCCCTCTCTTCACATAACACAGCTTTGTTTGTTTGGGTCTGATAAACTCTGCCAGCCTCCCCCTGACAATTCCTGAGATTCCATCCCACCACAATGGTCTGCAGGACCCCAGCGGGTGGCAGTTAGCCTTGGTGTTCCCTGGGGCTTCAGTTACTGGTAAGGGGCCCTATACCCAGCACTGGAAACATGTCTAAACCTGTATTAGTCTGATGGACACCACTTGCTTTTCCCTGGTGACCACTGAGAACTTACCTCATGCAATGTGTGCACTGCCAGCGGCTCTCTCAGGAACTGAGCCTAGCAGGCAGCCTGCTGGAGAGGCTGGTGGAAGAGGATCTCCAGGTGCTTTGGGTGTATTGCCAACCTGCCCCTGGGCTGGGTGCTGGTCGAAGCCAGCCTTGGCGCACAGCTCAATCCTTCTCACACACACACAGGTTCAACGGAGGGATCCACAGACTGTGCATGGTGTGTAACACCAAAAAGTTTTCCCAGGGCCAGTCATAGGCAGATTCTGACATCAACCTGCACCACAATCCTCCCAAGAGGCTCCAGAACCAACCAACACAGTGGCCAGATTCAGACAACATCAGAAAAGGATCCAATTAGCTCCAGATTCTGCTGAGGCAAATCCTCTTTCATGTGGTCAGCACCCACACAGCAGCTCTTACACGTGGTCAAGGTTGACCCTCAGAGTCAGCAAACCTCAGGGTTGAGCCCATGCACAAATGGACCAACAGCAATAAAATCTCAGTTACAACAGGAGGGTCCACATAACCAACATAAGGGACATTCTGATGACCAGCTCAGGGGATGAAGGTGACTGCACTACTGGGTTCCAAAGGGCACCTACTGCATAAGGCCACCTTACAAACTGAGAGACCCACCCAATACACAGAAACAAGCACAGAGAGGCAACCAAATTGGGGAGAAAGAAAAAACATGCCCCAAATGAAAGAAATAGAGACATTTCCAGAAAAAGAAGTAAATGAAATAGAGGTAAGCAATTTACCAGATATAGAATTCAAAAAATGGTTATAATTATGCCCAAGGAACTTAGTAAGAACTTCAACATCATAAAAAAGAACATAGAAACCATAAAAAAAGAACCAGTCAGAAGTAACAAACTGTCGAGTAACACTCCCTCCACGTTCTGCGTGGAGTAGCGTTCGGTATCTGAAAGAGGAGCCGCACAACAAATGAGAGAAAAAGACACGAGATAATTTTGCAATATTGGGGGACCAGGCGGGCAAGTCCCGAAGGACTTCCACCCATGCTCAGGCTGCTCCAATCTTTTATTGATCTGGATCTAAGGAATTAAGGGAACTAAGGTGGGGATGCTTCAACTATTATTACCTAAATTAACTGAGTGGTTCCTAGATTAACTGGGTGGTGCACAGCCCTGACCTTTGCTAGGACTTTCAAGCCCTGACCTTTACTAGGACTTTCAATGGCTACTAGCTTTTGGGGGGGTCTCTGTCTAAACTCAGCTAGTGAAGACAATGAATGGACTCCGGCAACAAACACAATATCAGAAATGAAGAATGCACCACAAGATATTAAGTCCTTATTGGACATATTGGTGATTATGTTCTCCCATTCAAGGGGTTGTCTTTTAATTTTGTTTTCTTTTAGTTTGGTTATGCAAAACTATATTTTGATGTAGTCCCATTTATTTATTTTTTGTTTCCCTTTCCAGAAGGAAATATATCAGAAAAAATATTGCTGTGAGAAATGTCCAAGATTTTACTGTCTATATTTCCTTATAGAATTTTTATAGCTTTGAGTCTAACATCTGTCTTATGACCTTGCAGTCCCACTCTGGGAATATATACAAATAAATCTAAAACACTAATTTGTAAAAATAAATGCACCCCTATGTTCACTGCAGCATTATTTACAATAGCCAAGATTTGGAAGCAGACTGAGTGCCCATCAGTAGATGAGTGAATAAAAAAATCTATGCTACATTCACACAACAGATTACTACACAGCCAGAATAACAGGAAATCTTATCTTTTGTGACAGCATGGATGAACCTGCAGAGTATTATACTAAGTGAAATAAGCCAGTCAGAGAAAGACAAGTATCATATGATTTAATTTACATATAGAATCTAATGAACAAAATAAACTAACAAATTGGAGACAGATTCAGGGATACAGAGAACAGACTGAAAGCTGATGAGGGTGGGGGACAACTGAGGGTTGGGTGAGAAGGATGAAAGGATTAAGCAAAGAAAAAAAAGGACTCATGGACACAGACAACAGTATAATGATTGCCAGAGATAAGGAGGTGGGGGCAGGAAGGAGAAGACAAAGGGGTAATTATGGTGATGGAAGGAGTTTTAACTTGTGGTGGCAAACACACAAAACAATGTACTGTAGAATTGTATACCCAAAACCTATATAATTTTTTAAATGTATCTATTCATTTCAGAGAGGAAGGGAGAGGGAGAGAGAGAGAGAGAAACATCAATGATGAAAGAGAGCCATTGATTGGCTGCCTCCTGCACACACCCCCCAGGGGATCGAGCTTGCAACCAGGGCATGTGCCCTTGACTGGAATCAAACCTGGGACCCTTCAGTCCGCAGGCTGAGGCCCTATCCACTGAGCCAAACCAGGTAAGGCCTAAACCTATATAATTTTATTAACCAATGTCACCCCAATGAATTTAACAAAAAAATTAAAAAAGAGAATACATTAGAAGAAATAAACTGTAAATTGGATAATTCAGAAGACTGAATCAGTGATAGTGAAGAAAAGGTAGCAGAAAACAGAGCAACAAAAAGAAAAAAATAATTTTTTAAAATGCAGATTGTTTAGGGGTACTTTGGGGCACAGGAAGCATAATAACATCCACATCATAGGAGTAACAGTAGGAGAAGAGAGAGTGCAAAAAATTGAGGAACTTTTTGAAGAAATAATGATTGAAAACTTCTCTAAACTAATAAAAGAGAAAGGCACACAAGTCCAGGGAGTACAGAGATGCCAAAACAAGATGAGCCTAGAGAGGCCCACACCAAAACACATCATAATTAAAATTGCAAAGCTTAAAAACAAACACAAATATTTTTACTTACTTATATTTTAATCCTCAGGATATGTTTATTGATTTTAGAATGAAAGGGAGGAAGAGAGAGAAAGAAACATTGATGCATTGGTTGTCTCCCATAAACACCCCAACCATGATTAAACCTGTAACCTAGGTATATGCCCTGACTGGAAATTAAATCCATAAGCTTTTTGGTACATGGGACAATGCTACAACCAACTGAGCAACCTGGTCAGAGCAGAATTTTTAAAAGCAACAAGAAAAATAAAGTTAGTTACCTACAAGGGAGTTGCCATAAGAATGTCAGCTGATTACTCAACAGAAACATTTTAAGCCAGAATGAATTGGCAAAAAATAATCAAAGTGATGCAAATCAAGAAGCTATATCAAGACCACTTTGCCCAGCAAGGCCATAATTTAAAATTGAGATAAAGAAGAAAAACAAAGGAACTAAATTATAAGGAATAAAATAGCAATAAATATGTATCTATTAATTATGACTTTAAATGTAAATGGTTTAAATGCTCTAATCAGACAACACAGGGTACATGAAATAATAAGAAAACATGACTGATATATATATGTATGTTGTCTAAAAGAGACCCACCTCAGATCAAATAAACACACAGAGACTAAAAGTCAAGGTATAGGAAAATTTTTCATGCAAATGGAAATGAAAAAAATCTGAGTTAACAATAATTACTTCAGAAAAAAGTAGACTTTCAAACAAAAGCTCTCCAGTAATAAGTGACAAAGAAGGACACTACATAATGATAAAAAGATCATTAATCCAACAAGAAGATAAACATTCATGTACCTAACATAGGGTCATATAAGCATATAAAACAAATTTTGATGGACAGAAAGAGAGACATTAAAAGTAGTACAGCCATAGTAAGATTATTTATGAATAGAGAAATCTTCCACACAAAAATCAACAAAGGAACAGTAGCCTTATGTGACACACTAGATCAGAAGTAATTAATTGATATCACCAGAGCATTTCACCCCAAAGCAGCAGAATATATATAGTTTTCAAGTGTATTTGAAACATTTTCTAGGATAGACCACACGATAGGAGATAAAATAAGTCAATAAATCCAGGATTAAAATAATATCAAGTGAAATAAGCCAGTCAATGAAAGGAAAATACCACATGATCTCACTTATATATGGATAATAAAGACCATTATAACCTGATGAACAAAAATAGATACAGAGGCAAAGAAGCATCGAAAAGACAGTCAAACTACAGCGGGAAGGCTGGAGAGGGTTGGGGCGGGGGGTAAGAAATCAATGGAAGGACTTGTATGCATGCATATAAACATAACCAATGGATGCAAGACACTGGTGGGGGCGGGGGGCAGAGGGCATGTGCCAGGGGATAGGGAGGCCGGAGGAAGGTCAATGGGGGAAAAAAGGAGACATATGTACTGCTATTTGTAATACTTAAAACAATAAAATAAAATTAAAAAAATAAATAAAATTCAGTCCACTTTAAGCATTTTTGAATCACAAACTCCTGTGAAAAACTAATGAAAACTGAGGATCCTCTACTTAGAAGACTAAAAATACACACCGATTCACAAAATCTCTTCTCAATTTTTGTGAATCCTCAAATATTTTATTTTATTTTTTTAAACATATTTTTAACAGAGAAGATGAGAGAGGGATAGAGAGTTAGAAACATCGATGAGAGAGAAACATCAATCAGCTTCCTCCTGCACACCTCCTACTGGGAATGTGCCGCAACTAAGGTACATGTTCTTGACTGGAATCGAACCCGGGACCCTTCAGTCCGCAGGCTGATGCTCTATCCACTGAGCCAAACTGGTTAGGGCAATCCTCA
>NW_005370343.1:1344062-1347564 GCF_000412655.1 Myotis brandtii
GGTGGGGGGGCAGGTGGGGAGGGTAAGAGATCAACCGAAGGACTTATAGGCATGCATATAAGCATAACCAATGGACATAAGACACGGGGGGGTAGGGGAGGCCAGGGGATTGTCAAGGGTGAGGAAAAAAAAGGGAGACATATGTAATACTCTTTTTAATACTTTAAGCAATAAAACAAAATTAAAAAAATAATATCAAGCATATTTTCTGATCACAATGGTATTAAACTAAAAATCAATTCCAAGAAAACTGAAAATCACACAAATAGCATGTTACTAAACAATTAATGGGTTAACAATGAGATCAAAGAAGAAATCAATAACTACTCTGAAAAAAATGAAAATGAGAACAAAACAACCCAAAAACTATATGATACAGAAAAGAGTCCTAAAAGATAAATTTATAGTATTATAGGCCTACTTTAAACAACAAGAAAATTATCAAATAAACAATATCTGTAATAATAAAAGCATAATATGCTAATTAGACCAGATGTCCTTCCAAAGAAGCTGGGGCTGCGAGGGAAGCCTGGGTCCTGGGTGCTGGCAGCCGAGGGAAGGAAGGCCCACTCTTTCACAAATTTCATGCATCGGGCCTCTAGTAAACTTATAATTAAAGAAACCAAAATAAATAAAGAAAGAAAGAAGAAGAAGAATTGCAAACATAGTCCAAATGGAATAGAAGAAAATAATAAAGATCAAAGGAGAAATGAAAAAAATAAAGTAAAACAAAACAAACAAACAACAACAAAAAGAAAAGGTCAATGAAGCCAAGATAAAAAATATTGAAAAACATTTAACCAGACTCATTTAGAGGGAAAAAAAATAGTCACCAAAAAAATAAAATAAAAATGAAAGAGAAGTAACAAATGATACACAGAAATACAAGGGATTATAAGAAATTATTATGAACAACTATATGCCAATAAACTAGACAATCTGGAAGAAATGAATACATTTCTATGAACATACAATCTGTCAAAACTAAGAAAAGAAAAAAACAAAAGAGATTCAATGTGGCGGCTGAATAGGCAGATGTTTACTGCACCTTGTCACAGAGCAGATAGAGGCTGCCAGAGAGAGACAGAAAGTTACCTAAAAAGGATCTCCCATTAAACTATCAACTGATTTCTCAACAGAAATATATCAGGCCAGAAGGGAATTGAATGAAATATACAAAGTGATGCAAATCAAGGGAGTGAATCCAAGAATACAATAACCATCAAGGCTATCATTCAAAATGGAAGGCGAAATCAGGAGCTTCCCTGACAAAAACAAAAAACAAACAAACAAACAAAAAAAACTATGGGAATTTATTACCACCAAGCCAGCAATGCAAGAAATGCTAAAAGGTCTGCTGTAAAAAGAAGAAATAGAAAGGGAAGGAAAACAAGCATCAAGAATAAAAATGGCGACAAACAAGCACCTATCAATAATAACCTTAAACATAAATGGATTAAATGCTCCAATCAAAAGACAGGGAGTAGCTGATGAATAATAAAACATGACCCATCTATTTGCTGTCTATAAGAGACCCACCTCAGAATAAAGGACTCATACAGACTGATAATGAAAGGTTAGAAAAAAATTCTTCAGGCAAATGGAAATGAAAAGAAAGCTGGGTTAGCAATCTGAAAAAATAGACCTCAAAGTGAAGGCCATAACAAGAGATAAGGAGAGCCACTTCATAACATTAAAGGGAGCAATTCAACAAGAGGATATAACCTGGTAAACATATATGCACCCAATATCGGAGCACAAAAATACAAAAAAAAAAACTTCTAGAAGATATCAAGGGAGAGATCGACAGCAACACAATCATAGCATGAACTTTAATACCCTATTGACACCACTGGATAAATCCTATAAACAAAAAAATCAGCAAAGAAAACGTAATCTTAAATGACTCACTAGATCAGATGGAATTAATTGACATCTTCAGAACATACATTCTTCTCAAGTGCAATGGGACATTTTCAAAGATAGACCACATATGGGGACACAGGCAAAGTCTCTTCAAATTCAAGAACATAGAAATTATATCAAGCATCTTCTCAAATCACAATGGCATAAAATTAGAAATATTAGAAATCAATTACAATAAAAACAATGAAAAAATCACACACTTGGAGGATAAATAGCATGCTACTAAACAATGATTGGGTTACCAAAGAGATCAAAGAAGAAATAAAAATCATCATGGAAACAAATGACAATGAAAACACAATGAAAACACAACAATCCAAAAAACTATGGGACACAGTGAAAACAGTCCTCTGAGGGAAGTGCATAGCTCTACAGGCCTACCTCAAAAAACAAAAAACAAGAAAAATGGTAATAAATTAACTCCACAACTTAAAGAATTAGAAAGAGAGCAACAATAAAAGCCCAGAGTAAGCAGAGGAAGGAAAGAATATAGATCAGAGCAGAAATAAATGACATAGACACACACACACACACACACACACACACACACACACACACACACAAAACTGGTTCTTTGAAAGGATAAAAAAGATTGATGAGCCTTTAGCCAGGCTCACCAAGAAGAGAGAGGACCCAAATAAACAAAATCAGAAATGAAAGAGGTGAAGTAACAACTGACCCCACACACATACAAAGGAGTGTAAAAACTCTACTCCAACAACTGAACAACTTAGATGAAATGGACTTATTCTTAGAAAAATACAAGCTTCCAAAAATCAATCAGGAAAAATAAAACAACCTGTATATGCCGATAACTATTAATGAAACTGAAGCAGTAGTCAAAAAACTTCCAGCAAACAAAATCCCTGGCTTGGACTTTTGTGAAACTCCTCCACAGAGGAGTTTTACCAAACATTCAAAGAAGAACTAACACCTATCCTCCTCAGACTAGTCTAAAAAATTCAAGAGGAAGGCACACTTCCAAGCTGTTTCTATGAGGCCAGCATTACCCTAATCCCAAAACCAGATAAAGACATGACAAAGAAAGAGAATTACAGGCAATTATCACTGAGTAACATAGATGCTAAAATCCTCAACAAATATTAGGAAATTGCATCCAGCAATATATTTAAAAGATCATGCACCATGATCAAGTGAGATTTATTCCAGAGATGCAAGGCTGGTACAATATTCACAAATCAATAAACGTAATACATCACATAAACAAATTGAAAGACAAAAATCACATGACCTAACAATAGATGCAGAAAAAAGCATTCGAAAAATCCAACACCCATTTTTTATTAAACTCTCAGCAAAGTTGGAATAGAGGGACTATATCTCAACATGATAAAGACTATATATGACAAACCTCCAGCCAACATCATACTCCATGGGCAAAAACTAAAGACATTTCCCTTAAGAACAGGCACAAGATAGGGATGCCCACTTCCACCACTCCAGTTTGACATAGTACTGGAAGTGCTAGCCATAGCAATCAGACAAGAAGAAAAAATAAATGGCATCCAGATTGGAAAAGAAGAAGTAAAACTATCATTATTCACAGATGACATGA
>NW_005370343.1:1347967-1349185 GCF_000412655.1 Myotis brandtii
AAAAAGAGATAGAGGAAGACATAAACAAATGGAAGAATATACCATGTTCATGGATTGGTAGAATCAACATCATTAAAATGTCCATACTACCCAAAACAATCTATAGATCCAATGCAATCCCCATTAAGATTCCAAGTGCATATTTCACAGACCTAGAACAAACTCTCCAAAAATTCATATGGAATAAAAAAAAAGATTCCAAATAGCTGCAGCAACCCTGAGAAAAAAAGATCAAAGTTGGAGGAATCACAATACCAGATATCAAGCTATATTACAAAGCCACTGTTCTCAAAACTGCTTGATACTGGCACAAGAACAGATATATAAACCAATGGAACTGAACAGAAAACCCAGAAATTGGCCTAAGCCATTATGTTCAATTAATATTTAACCAAGGAGGCAAGAGCATATAGTGGAGTCAAGATAGTCTCTTCATTAAATGGTGTTGGTAAAATTGGACAGATACATGCAAAAAAAAAATGAAACTAGACCACCAACTTACACCATACGCAAAAATAAACTCAAAGTGGACAAAGGACTTAAATGTAAGTTGGGAAACCATAAAAATCTTAGCGGAATCCTTAGGCAGCAAAATATCAGACATATGTCTTAGCAATATCTTGACTTATACAGCTCCTAGGGCAATGGAAACTAAAGAGAAAATGAATAAATGGGACTACATTGAAATAAAAATCTCCTGCACAGCAAAAGAAACCATAAACTAAACCACAAGAAAGCCCACTGCATGGGAGAACATATTTGCCAATGTTATTCTGATAAGGGTTTAATCTCTAAAATCTATAGGGAACTCATATGACTTAACAAAAAAAAAGATAAAAAATCCAATAAAAAATGGGCAAAGGACTTAAATAAACACTTTTTGAAAGAGGACATGAAGAAGGCCAAGAGACATACGAAAACATGCTCAAAGTCACTAATCATATGAAAGATGCAAATCAAAAGGACAATGAGGTACTATCTCACACCTGTCAGAATGGCTGTCATAAACACATCCACAAAGGACAACTGCTGGTAAGGATGTGGAGAAAAAGGAACCCTCGTGCACTGCAGGTGGGAATGCAGACTGGGGCAGCCACTGTGGAGAACAGTATGGAGTCTTAGCTGATTTGGCTCAATGGACAGAGCATTGGCCTTCGAACTGAAAGTTCCCTGGTTTGATTCTGGTCAAGGGCACATGCCCAGTTTGTGGGCTCGATC
>NW_005370343.1:1349662-1363305 GCF_000412655.1 Myotis brandtii
GAAAAAAATATTTTATAATATAATAGAAGTAATCCTGTTATTTGCAAATTTTTCATATTTTCTACAATTTTTGTGATATTATACTATGTTAGTACAGTTTGGTAAGCCATAATAATAAAAGTGTAATTATACCGGACAGCCAAATGACCTTCCAGATATCCTCTGGACATCCTTCTGGACCACCTTCCAGATGAAGCCGGGGCTGTCAGGGCCGAGCCCCTTGCAGAATTTCATGCATTGGGCCTCTAGTATTATTATATTTAAAATCATTTTTATTGAAATATTAATGTTTATTGCATGTAATATTATATTTAAAATAATTTTTCTTGAAATATTAATGTTTATTGCATGTAAATGGCTAATTATTTTGTATCTACAAAAAAACCACAAATATTATTCTGCTTGATGCTTTTCTGAAAAACTGTTAAACTATCCTCATATTTTAAAACTCGTTTTTATTTTTGCTCTCGTGATTGGGTGTTTTTCTGCTACCTTATTTTCCAATCTATTTCATCCCTCTGCTTCATCTAATTGATGTTGATTATCTATAGTACATTCTTCATTTTTATTATTGTATTCTTCATTTCTTCTGGTTCTTTTTTGTTTTCTATTTTATTTTTTTATATTTTCTCTATCTTTGTTGAAGTTCTCACTGAGTTCACCTATTATTTTTTGTTGTTGTTTGCTTTTTTGATGTTGTTGTTAATCCTCACCTAATATTTTTTCCACTGATTTTTTTTAGAGAGAACCAAAGGGAGGAGGAGAGACAGACTGGTTGCCTTCCGCATGTGCCCCAGCCATGGTTGGGGATCAAGCATATAACTGAGACATGTGCCCTTGACTGAAATCAAACCCGTGACCCTTCAGGCCAGCACTCTAACCACTGAGCAAACTGGGAAGGGTGAGTTAATTGAGCAATTTTATAACCTGTATTTTGGTTCTGTATCTAGTGGATTGCTTGTCTCTATTTTGTTTAGTTATTTTTCTGGAATTTTTGTCTTGTTCTTTCACTTGGTATGTTTTCTTTGTCTTCTATTTTGGTTGACTATGCTTGTTTCTGCATATTATTTAGATCTGCTACATACCCTGTCCTGACAGAGAGGCCTTATGCTAATGGTGTCCTGTGGGACCTAGTTTCATAGTCTCTCTGGCCATCTGAGTCAAGTGCTCCAGGGATGTCACCTGTGTGGTTTTTGTGTGCTCTGCTTGTTTGCTCTTGCCACATGAGTAGGTGGAGTTGACCCTCAGGTTGACTACTTGTGAGGGCTGACTGTGACTACAGCAGATGAGTTGTTGTGTGATGTCTGACCGCTAAGTGCGGGAGTGGCTTTAGTAGGGCTCTGATGCCAGTTGAGCCCACCCTTCAGATGTGTCATTTGTGGAATTCATTGTGTGGTGCTCTGGTATGGCCTGAAGCCAGCCACCAGGTGTGATGGGTCTGGAGGATTTTGGAAGGATTCTGATGCAGTTTATGTTCAGCTACCACTTATGCCAGGATTGAGGCTGCTTGGTAAGATCTACAGAGCGATCTGCAATTAGCTGCTGTTTATGTTGGTCTGAGAGGGCCTTAGTAGAAGCTACACTTTAAACGGAGGTGGGCTGCCACTAATACTTGGCATGTAATACTTTCTTGGGAACCACAATGCAAGCTGAGGCCAGCCAACACTTGTGCTAGGCTGGTGACCACTTAGTTCAAGCCAAGTTCTAAGCCAGGACACTTACACCAGTTATGGGGCTACCTGATGGGAGTTTAATGCAAATTGCTGCTTGTGAGGACACGGGGCCACTTAGCAGGTGCTACAATTCACACCCAGGCCGGCCACTGCTTGATGGGAGCTTGTAGGCCTTTGAGAGATTTGGGGAAAGACTGCAGCATGAGCTGAGGTAGCCTGCTTGTGTGGAGCAGCCCCTGGAAGAAGCTGGGCCAGGTGAGCAACTCGGGTGGTTTGGGGTCTCAAGGAATCACCCAGATAGGGGCCAGGGTGTTAGGTTAATGGAAAGCATCGATTTGGTGCCCACCTGCACTGGACTGGCTGGTTGGGAGGAGAGCTCTACAAGGGAACAAGCATGCCTGCCAGCGCTCTGTCTTCAGAGGAATTTGCCTCAACCTCTGAACTTCTAGCCCTAATCCTACAGTTAGTCCATTTAGTTCTTCCCTGCATGTCCCTGGCACTTTTCGAGCTGCTCCTGTGCTAGAACCCAGAGCGAGCGAGTTTGTGTGCTGTCCCCATTGAGAGCAGCATGTGTCACAGCTGTCGGTCTCTCTGAGACACAGCCCCACTGGCTTCTACAGACAGAAAGATATTGCTGGCACTTCTCTTCCAGGCACTGGTTTTCCCTGCTGGGAAGCTGGATGTGGGTCTGGGACCCCTCATTCCTCAGTGAGGAATCTGCAGCTGAGATATCACTCCCTATTCTTTGTCTTCACACTGTGGCTGTGGGACCTGCCCATTCTGCATCTTTGTTCCTTTAAAATTTCAATGTGGCCTCTTCTTTATATCCTTAGGTAGGAGTTCTGTTCAGCTAGTATTCAGGTAGTTTTCAATGATGGTCGTTCTATAATTTAGTTATAATTTTGATGTGATTGCAGGAGGAGACAAAGGTAGGGTTTACCTACTCCACCTTGTTGACTGGAAGTCAGGTTTAGTGTTCTCTGAGAAGTAAGTCAATGGGCTCAAATTAATAGTTAATAATTGGAAATCACCCTTGGTAATCACCTCAAAGTTATGAACAAAGCCTTCTCTGAGAGAAAACAAAAGAGCCTTCAGAATGATTTGAGAAATTCACTGTGGCCCCTTAAACAAGAGAATATGTTCAGGAGAGAAAGATTAGACAACTTTTAATACAGCCCTCATCTTACAACCATGTAGCACTATTAGTGGATGGTAAAGTCTTTGATATTACCTACTCACAATTGTTTGTGGATAATGAAAATATGCAAATCACAAATGATGATAATATGGCAAGCATTGAGCTAGATATGTGTGATATATCTATATATTAATACACTTACATATCAGATATATCACAAATATATATGGAGAGAAAGAAGATATACATTTTTGTTGTTTTTTTAAGCAATGAGACATTATACTGCTTTATTTAATAAATTTAGAAAAGTTTTTAGCCCATATATTTATATAGTGCAGTCATATGTGTGTATATATATTTTACAATAGCACTGAAATTTGAATTTGCAATATTGTGGCTTGTATGCATTCACATTATATGTTATATCGAATTCTATGGGAGCTCACAAACTTTATTAACAAAGATTTGCAAATATGAATGAATATATGGGATATATGAAAACAATTTCAGACCAAGTCCTTCAAACAGAAATATTTTAATAGTCAATATTTTTAAATTTCAGTTCTTTCTTTCCCTGCAAAGGAATTTTATCAATTCACCTATTTATATAATGTTTTTAACAACCAGGAAAACTCTATGGCAAATTGCTATAATTATACTGGACTTCAACCTAAGCTTCAGAGGTAAAAAAAAAAATCTTGCTTAGACTGAACTTCCCTCAGGAGAAGAAAAACAAATCTACAATAATTTTCAATTCAGTTTATGGGATTAATAATAAAAACATCAACATCAATCATAATGTAATTAATTAGCCAACTTGGGACTAAGAAGTATAAAACATGCTTTTAAGTGTCCTTGGCCCTGTAGGATGCAGGAAAGAGAAGTATGATTAATGATAGAGAAGCCAACATGTTTACTGAGTGTTATAACTAAATTAAGTCTTGTCTTGTATCATCTCACTCAGGGCTCACAGAAGCTCTATGAGATATTTTGATGACTAGCTGCAAATTTTCCTGGGGGCTGTCTCTGAATTGCCAACAAGTTAGATGGAACCAGAAACAACAGCTTCGCTCTAGAAGGAGAGGCTGCATTTTCCTACAGGTGCTCCTACACTCTCAGTACTGAGAAGCTGGCGATTCTCACCACACTCCTAACAACTGGCATCTAAGCTGATATTACATTGTGCGAACATACAACCTCAGGTGAACTCATGGAACATTGTCAACCATTGTGGAGGTCATTCTTGTGCTCATCCCATTAAAGGGGGAGCAACAGGCCAAAGGGTCCCTTGCCTGGAACACAGCCACAGTGGGTCTAGCTAGCCCCACCTAAAAATCAATCAGATGTGTGAGGGCAAAGTTACACATTTTAGTGCATCTAATTTAAAAGTGGTTCTGGTTCCTGAAATTAACATATAGAAGTGATGCTCTGACTAACTTGTGGGCTATAATCAACCACGTATTCAATTCACAACCCAGTGCTTGCATCACAGTGTGGTCTTCATCAAAAGATGAACTCAAGACCACCTGCATCATGATGCTCATGAGGCTTAGTACTAGGTCAGTTTTAAGATACCTACTCCAGGTTTGTGGCATCATTAAATCTGATGGCAGTAACCCCCACATCTTCGATTCTAGTAGGCACCCCAGGTGATCCCCAAGCACTCTAAAACTAAGATGCATTGCTCTTAGAAACTGCCCTCAACTTGTCACAAGAACTCATGTGCACATGGGGTTTCAAGGGTTGTGCAAGACAAAGGCCAGACGACCCATCTTCTCTCTAAATTGGGCTTATGGTGAAGAAGAAACTGTCCTTCATGAAATCTAACCTCCTGGCATCAGCAGTGGAAAAAAAGAGGAGGAATGTTTTATGATGACACCGGGCTTTTTAGACCCTAGGATAATCCATCTGCAGCCCTTAAAATAAGTGATTTATGTTAAATGAGTTCAAGGAAAATTCTTAACTTCGGTCAAGAGAAGTCCAGGTAAGTGTGTATACACTCCTAGAGAGTTAACAAACAATACTGTGGGCTATTCTGAGCCACATTGAGACAGGTAGGGAGAAGTATCAGTAAGTGTTTTAATGGAAAGTCATAGTTTTCTTCTTCATTCCCCAGGAGAGAAACCACATTGTTAACCAGCCCCTATAATCCAGAGGAAACCAGTGACAAACTGAGAAAAATGTGGGCCAGACATGCACTGAGGCAAACAGGGTAGAGGTGCCACAGTTACAATATGGGTAAAAGCTCTACTAGCCTGAGGACAGAGATCCTGCTGATCTCACTGTACTCACCTGCCCCCTCCTCTCCAGTCTCAGCAGAGAACTCGGCTTCACTTGGAAAGGAGGCCCAGGCAGAAGCTTGTGATCCATAAATATTTCACCTTATTCATCATTGTTAAGCGGGTCAAAAATTAAACCTTCCCATGCACTGTTATATATCACTCTGCCTGAAGCAATAGGAAATGTGTTATTTAAATGCAACAACAACTGCCATGAATTCCAAACAACCAAGCAAAAGTCAAAGGCAAATTTTGAAGGAAGATATAATTTCATGTTACTTTTTGTGGACCTACGTATATTTTTTAAAGTTAGTGGGGCATATCTGACATGTTGGAATATCAAACAAAAGATGATTAATCACTGGACAAGAGTCAAATAAATATATTTCATTCATTTTGTACAGTGTCTGGCACATCAAAAATGTTCGGTAGTTTTTCTAATAAATCCATTAATAAATTCCAAGACTTCCACAGTTATTATTGCAGATCTTCAATATACTTACCCTCAACTTCTACTTCATAAAAAAATATAAAAATCAGTGAAGGCCCATGGAATTATTCCTCTTTAGCGTTGTGCTGCCCAAAAGCTCCCACATATACTAATCCAACTTTTATGATTAGTCAGTTTACTTTCATATTAGTTGTTTTTTTAACTTTTATTTATTGTTCACACTATTACAGATTTCCCTCATTTTCTCCCCCTTTTCCCACCTCCATCAAGCCCCTGCCCCCACTCTCTCTGGGCATCACCATCCTTTTGTCTGTGTCCATGGATTATGGAGATATATATATATTTCCCCTTGGCTAATCTCTCCACCTTCTTTCATTTGTTCTCACCACCTCTGTCTCCTCAGACCACTATCATTCTGTTTCATGTTTCCATGCCTCTGGTTCTATTTTGTTCTTCATTTTATGCTGTTCATTAAATTCCACATATAAGTGAGATCCTTTGGTATTTTTCTATGTCTGGTTTATTTCGCTTAACATAATAATCTCGAGTTCCATCCATACTGCCAAAAAAAGGTAAGTGTGAATTATTTGTTTTAATACATTGCTTGAAAAGAAAATGACATTTCCTTCATGATAAGTCACTTGTGAGAATGAAAATGAGAGTGACCGTGTCTCTGACCACGTTTGAGGTGATTAAATTTGAGTGGGGAAATTAGGGAGACTTCTCCTAGGACAGCCATGCAATGTTTAGGTCAAGAGCAATGTGCACTCTAAATAGAGAGCTTGTAGAAGCTTAAATGAGGTTTCAGCATAAGTAAGGAATTTTGTGTTCCACTATAATTATGTTATCAAAATAAAAGATAGTTTAGTGAGAAATGGCCTTAAAAATAAATTGATACAATTATGTATTTATGAATGAAGATATAGTTGTTGTTTTTTCTGGGTTTACTGACAGTAGGAAAACATTGGATTTTGCAACCCTTAGAGGCTTCAAATGCAAATGATCTTTCTTTTAATTCTATCTTTGCCACAGTTTATCAGGAAATCTCACGTGTTTCCTTGACCAGTTTCCTTATGTTTTTGTAAAGCAATAAAGTAGTAAAGTTCTCCCAATTCTCCCCACAAAATGGGGAACTGTTACTTGGTTAATATTTGAAACTTCTACATAAAAAAAATGCATGTGTTTATATGTATGTAAATTGCCTAAATGCATGTATAAGTTTACACATAAATGTATGTGTGTGCATATACGTATACATGTATATAAACAGAGAGAAAGAGAAAAATATCTTAGAGCAGCGGTTCTCAACCTGTGGGTCGCAATCCCTTTGGGGGTCGAAAGACCCTTTCACAGGGGTCGCCTAAGACCACTGGAAAACACATATATAATTACATATTGTTTTTGTGATTAATCACTATGCTTTAATTATGTTCAACTTGTAACAATGAAATTGGGGGTAACCACAACATGAGGAACTGTATTAAAGGGTTGCGGCATTAGGAAGGTTGAGAACCACTGTCTTAGAGTCTGCTCTCCCCTCAGCAGTTGGAATGATCTTTTAAATAAGAAAACCCAATTCTAGCTCTGCCCTAGAGTGGGTTTTTGCACATCCTATTATGGCCCTCAGCCTTTCCACCCTCCCTCCTTCCTGACCAGTAGCACCTGGACATCCTAGGTTCCTTTCTGGTTCTCAAACATAAGAAAACTTTATCCGCTTTGGGTCACTCACTTAATGTCCTCCCCTCAGACCACTCCTTGGCTAGCTTATTCAGAAACTTGAGGTTTCGACTCAGTGTCTATCTCCTCAGAACCCCTCTCAGAAATCATGGATCCTCTTTCCACCTCATGTACAGTGGTCTCACTTTCTATCACAACACTTTTAAGATTTCTTTCACAGCAATGTAATCACCTTACTTATTGCTTTTATTACTTATTCTCTGACTTCCCACAACAAATTGTAGAAATACTGTTAGTGCTGCCTGTAATATATCAATCACCACCTATCTTGGCACATAGTAGGTACCCAGAAAATATTTAATAAGTGAATAAATAAATAAGTTCATAACTCACATTATCATGAGATAACTTGTGTGTGTTTTTTCCATTGGTTTTAGGAAGAGTGGAAGAGAGAGAGAAAGACAGAGAGAAACATGGATGTGAGAGAAACACATCAATTTGGTTGCCTCCTGCACGAGCCCTGGTCAGGGGAGGAGCCTGCAACCAAGGTATGTGCCCTTGGCTGGAATCAAACCTGAGACCTTTTGATCTGTAGGTTGACACTCTATCTACTGAACCAAACCAGCTAGGGCCCCAGAATTCATTTTTGAACTTCCTTTTCTTAATAGGTGCCCATCTACATATAATGTTTTTAATAGCTTGGTCATCTCTGTGACCTTATAAATGAAGAGTTTTTCCCTTCCTGCTTATTTAGCTATTAGGAATATTTTCTTCCATCTTCAGGTTTTAAACTCTCTGCTGTTTTCTTTGAGAGATCACAGGAATTTCTTAATTATCTTTCATATTTTTATTTTTTTGACAGTGCTTCTATAAACATGCTGTCTTAGCCAGATCAAGCTGCTTTAACAAAATACCATAGACTGTGTGGTTTAAACAACAGACATTTATTTCTCATAGTTCTGGAGGCTAGAAGTCCACGATCAAGTTGCCAGGACTTGTCGGGTTCTGGTGGGACCCTCTTCCAGACTTGCAGATGGCTGCCTTCTTGCTGCATCTGCTGAGAGAGAACTCCAGTGTCTCTTCCTCTTCTTATAAAGACATTAATTCCAACAAGGGGGATCCACATTCATGATCTCATCTAAACCTTATCCCAAAGTCCTTACTCCTAATATCGTCACACTGGTGGTTAGGACGTCAACATATGAATTTGGAGGGACACAAGTATTCAGTTTATAGTACAGATTTTTGCTTATGTGTAACAAGCTGTCTCAAATGTTTTCCTGTGTGCTATCTCAGACAGTCACTTCCCTCATTTTTATGCGTCATGGACCTTGGGGTGGAGTGAGTAACAGGCTGCTCTAGGATACCGACCCAGTGGGCAGCAGTTGTCTGTACTCTGGAAGATTTAGCTTATTTTGCCTGGCACCTGTGATGAGCCCAAGGTTGTCAAAGGAATGTTACATAGAGTCTATAAATAATGAGCAAAACCTTAGGTAAAAAATCCAGGATGCCTGACCTAAATCCAATTCCACCAGACCTCTAGGTACCAGCTGTGTGACTCTTGAAAACTTGATAGCTCCTTTTGCTGCCTTTTTTCCTCTTCCATCAAAAAATTAATAGGTTGAATAAAACTAAGGTCCCTTCAAACTAAAACCCACTGATACAATAAATATGATCCATGTTTTTTTTGTCAATGAATATATATATATATATGCAAAATCATCCATCAGGACACTAAAATGAGAAATAAATCTTAAATCATATCAATAATCCAAGACAATCCTTTATCAATTTGTAATTGCTTCAGATATCCTTTGAAATGGAATAGCTTTCCACTGGGGCTCTGTCCCGCCAGCCATCAACCCCATCCACCAGTCAGTATGATGTTGTATGAAAGGAGTAGAGACCTACCCTAGGGATCACACAGAGCTCTTCCCTCCATGGGTGTTAGTTAGGTAGAACTGAGATTCAGACACCCACTCAGTTACCACAAACCCAAACTTCACATTTCTAAAACACATTTTCCTCATTCATATTTTGGATTTATAGAATCAAATAGCAGAGTCAGCATCAATGAAATAATAATGATATTAATTGTAGAATTGTAGCTGTGATAAATGCTAACAAACCTTTTAACATTGAGCCCTAGCTTTTTTTTTTCCTAGTGCCCAGATTTTTGTTTCTTTTTTTTAAATTTTTTTTTATTGCTTAAAGTATTACAATGGTATTACATATGTGTCCTTTTTTTTTCCCCCGCCCTTGACAATCCCCTGGCCTCCCCTACTCCCCAGTGTCTTATGTCCATTGGTTATGCTTATATGCATGCATACAAGTCCTTCAGTTGATCTCTTACCCTCCTCCCTCCTGCCCCGCAACCCTCCCTGGCCTTCCCGCTGCAGTTTGACAATCTGTTTGAGGCAGCTCTGCCTCTGTATCTATTATTGTTCATAAGTTTATAATGGTCTTTATTATCCATGAATGAGTGAGATCATGTGGTATTTTTCCTTCATTGACTGGCTTACTTTGAGCCCTAGCTTTGATTGGTGAGGTCACAAACGTTTTGGAAGTGATTTTGGAACTGTGATGGGAAGGTGAAGCAGACAGTGTGCCCAGCTAGAAGCACAGCCTCTTATGGGCCCAGGAAAGCATGAAAAGCTCCAAGGGAACAAGAGAAAGTGCAGCAAGTACAAGGAGGCAAGGTGAAAGAGGTTGGAGGGTCAGATATGGTTAAAATAAGGTATGATGACCATAAAATTATCAGACAAACCATAACACACTTGAGCATAAATAGAAATTATTTTAATAATTATGCCAGGACAACAGGCAGAAATCAGGACTATTCCTAGCAAACAAGAGAATTAGAGAAAGGAAAGCCTACTAGTAAATTATTGCAGAAACTAGATAAGATACAAAATGTTAAAAAAAAAAAGATGGAATTTTACAACTGAACGCCATACAGTTTTGGTGTGTGTGTGTGGCGGGGGCGGGGGGGGGGGTAGAAAAACTAGATAAGATACAAAATGTTAAAAAAGATGGAATTTTACAACTAAACGCCATACAGTTTTGGTGTGTGTGTGTGGCGGGGGGGGGGGGGGGGATAGGGATAGATGAAAGTAAGCTTTTTTTTATTTCTTTGGCAGGAAACTGGACTTGCCTCTAGCGGGGAACAGATGAATCATCTCTGGGGTCCAGCCTAGTTAATACATGAGATTTTTTTATTAAAGTAAAATAAATATTAAGCATTAACATTGCTGTGCCAATGAAGACTTCAAATCAATATTTCTGTATATGTTGATTTTGCTCTATAAAATAATTGTCCAAGAAATGTAATTAATAGCTCCCAAGTATGTTTTAGATGCACATAATACCAAATTTTTAAGAAATCACAGCTTCCTTTAACATTGGAATCAATAGTCATTTACCCCCATAATTGATACTAATTTCAGAAGCAAGACAACTTAAGGTTAGTGCATCCTATCGGCCCTGCTCATTTGCTTCTACCTAAATCTTAGCTACAAGTTGAGAGTTGTGAGGGAAACGAAAAGAGAATAAGGCAGAGACAGAAGAAATGAGAGAGGAAGAAAAGAAGGAAGGATTCATTTCTATACATTAATTTGTTTACCCTCCTGTTTCTGTAAAAAGTGTAAGCTAGGAACCAGAGCAAAGCCAACTCACAGTGAG
The DNA here is from genome assembly GCF_000412655.1 of Myotis brandtii. Taxonomy (NCBI): domain Eukaryota; kingdom Metazoa; phylum Chordata; class Mammalia; order Chiroptera; family Vespertilionidae; genus Myotis; species Myotis brandtii. The sequence goes on from NW_005370343.1 coordinate 1,360,562, forward strand.
CCGTTTGTGCTTGGCTTCCAGAAGAAAATCAAAAGGCTCCCATGAACTGAGCTGCATAGAAGCTGGATTGGTATCTGCTCTAAAGTGAGAACCCAAATTGTGAAAAGTAAATTTTAAATAATCTTGAGAAAAATAAATAAACCTGTTAATAAGACTGGACACTTTCTATAAGTAGAAGTAACAACTAGGAATATACTTATTTTTGAGCAAATTTATGAAGAAATATTGAATTTTGTTAATAGTGTCACCTCTCTATGCCTCTTGCTCTCTCTCTCTCTTCCTCTCTCTCTCCCTCTCTACCCAACTCCACCCACCCATGCACCCTCCCCTCTCCCTTTCTCTTTCACAATCATCCACAGGCAGGGTTAGTCTGAAACTTGACGTGAGAAAAAAAATATCTGCTTCCATCTACCCTTTCTGGCCAACCCTCTCAGGGCTCTTTGATTACTCCTGGCAGATTCTTATAATTTCTCAGTCCCTTGGGGCAAACTTGGAGTCCATAGGATCTTTTCCCTGCACCATCAGAGTGGTCATTTCTTTAATAACATAATATCATTCACCAAGAGAGAGACTGATTTAGAAAATATGAACTACTAAGGTATAAATAACTATGTCATGCACTACCCTACTCCATTCATTTTTCATCAGAGTAATATGCAGAGTAATATGCATTTATTTAAAACATATGTGGAATAGATGGAACATGGCAGCAGGCAGGTCTGGAGTGAGGGTGAATGTGTGAGTGTGTGTGAGAAGGAGAGTGAGTGTGGGTATGAGAGTGGGAGGGCATCTGTTTGTGGGAGAAGGAGCTTAGGGGAGTGACTGGGGTGCTCCTGGCAGAGGACCTGCCATTGCAGAGTGCTACTCGGTGCACTTCTCTCCACTTCAGGCGCTCACAGCCCCACTGCTGAGCCCCGAAATCCCCGAACACACAGACCAGCCATACTGACTCAGTTAGCCTGACTGTGCTCCTTGGAGGGCCTGCTGGCTGACGTAACTGGCAGTGTGCGGGGTCTGCCCTGCCATGTTGGTGGACAGGCACCCAGTCTGCCCTATGCACCAGCGGAGCAGCACACAGCCTGACCCTCCTCCCTCAACATTGGAGCAGCCCACCCACACCGCCACCCTGACACGGGCCCAGCCAGAGGACAGGAACCTGCTGCCCCAAACAGCATGCCTGACCCAGTGCCCCTGAAGGACTGGCCCCACCGCCTTGACATAGTGTGCCCAACCCTGACACTGTGACCCAATGCTCCAGGATGCAAGGACTTGTCATTGTGACCCACTGTGTTTTACCCGGTGCCCCTGGGCAATTGGTTCCACCGAAAGAAACTGCCTAATAGATGTGATCTGATGCCCCTGGATCCAGAGACCAGACATGCCTAACCTGGTGCCACCAGAAAATTGGATGCACCACTGCAACACAGTGGAACCAGTCACCTCTGAAGACACAGACTTGCCACAAACCCACCCACCTCACCCAGTTCCCCAGATACTGGACTGCTAAAATGGGAAGACAAAGAAACAACGCCCAAATGAAAGAAAAGGAGGAATTTCCAGAAAAGGAACTAAATAAAATGGAGGGAAGTAATTTGTCAGATAAAAATGCAAAGTAATGGTTATAAGGATGCTCAAACATCTGAGTGAGAATTATAAGAAAGTTAATGATAATTACAAGAAACTGAATAAGGAATACACCATAAATAAGAATCAAGAGGGAATGAAGAATGACATAGCTGCAATAAAGAACACCCTAGAGCCCTAACCGGTTTGGCTCAATGGATAGAGCGGCCTGCGGACTGAAGGGTCTGGGTTTGATTCTGGTCAAGGGCATGTACCTTGGTTGTGGGCACATCCCCAGTGGGGGGCGTGCAGGAGGCAGCTGATTGATGTTTTTCTCTCTCATTGATTTTTCTAGCTCTCTATCCCTCTCCTTTCCTCTCTGTAGAAAATCAATAAAATATATTTTTAAAAAAAGAACCCCCTGGAAGGATTCAACAGTAGACTAGAAGAAGCTGAGGACAGAATCAGCAAGTAAAAAGAAAAGGTAGAAAAAAACACCCAATCAGAGCAGCAATTGGAAAAACAATTAAAAGGAGGAGAGTTTAAGTGAGATTTGAAAAAACATGAAAAGAAACAACATCCGCATAATAGAGAATCCAGAAGGAGAAAAGCTGAGCAAGGAACAGAAAACCTGTTGGAATAAATAATGACAGAAAACTTCTCTGACCTGGTGAAGAATAAGTAACACAAATCCAGAAAGCACAGAGTGTCCTAAACCAGATGAACCCCAAAAGACATACATATATATATACATATACTAGAGGCCCGGTGCACAAAAATTTGTGCACTCGGGGGGAAAAGGGGGGGTCCCTCAGCCCGGCCTGTGCCCTCTAGCAGTCTGGGACCCCTCGGGAGATAACGACCTGCTGGCTTAGGCCTGTTCCCGGGTGGCAGAGGGCATGCCCAATCCCTAGGTGCAGCCCCTGGTCAGGCTCAGAGCAGGGCCAATTGGGGAGTTGGGGTGCTGCCCCCTGTCATGCACAGAGCAGGGCGGATTGGGAGGTTGCGATGCCAGCCTCAGTCACGCTCAGGGTAGGGCCGATTGGGGGGTTGGGGCACCGCCCCCTGTCACACTCAAGGCAGGGTTGATGGGGAGGTTGCGGCGCCACCTCCTGTCACGCACAGAGCAGGGCCAATAAGGGGGTTGGGGCGCTGCCCCCTGTCACTCACAGAGCAGGGCT
>NW_005370343.1:1364557-1379121 GCF_000412655.1 Myotis brandtii
GTCACTGGAGCAAGCAAGCCTCCCTGTTCGCTTCAGTGCATGGCTGCTGGCCGCCATCTTGGCTGACAGTTAATTTGCATAAGATATGCTGATTAGCCAATGGGAAGGGTAGCGGAGTGACACCAATTTGCATGTTTTTCTTTTATTAGTGTAGATATATATATAGTTTGTTTTAACAAACGTTAAAGACAAAGAAAGAATCTTAAAGGTTACAAGAGAGATACAGAAAGTTACCTGCAAGGGAACTCCCATTAGACTATTGGCTGATTTCTCAATAGAAACACTTAAGGCTAGAAGGGAGTGGCATGATATACAAAGTAATGGAAATCAAGGGGCTGAACCTAAGACTACCCTCTCCAGCAAAGCTGTCATTCAAAATAGTGCTAGAAAGGCTAGCCAGAATAATAAGGCAAGATCTATAATAATGAAAGTGTAATATGCTTATTATACCAGACAGCTGGATGACCTTCTGGACATCAACTGGACGTCCTTCCAGATGACCTTCCAGATGAAGCTGTGGTGGCAGGGGCTGAGACAGAGGCAGCCACCACGATAGGTGTGGGCTGAGGCAGAGGTGTTTAGGAGTGATCAGGCAGTCAGGCGACCAGTTAGGGGTGATCAGGCAGGCAGGCAGAGGCAATTAGGGGCAATCAGGCAGGCAGGCAGAGGCAATTAGGGGCAATCAGGCAGGCAGGCAGAGGCAGTTAGGGGGGATCAGGCAGGTGGGCAAGTGGTTAGGGGCAATTAGGCAGGCAGGCAAGTGGTTAGTGGTGATCAGGCCTAAACTGGTAGTCAGACCCCCCCCCCCCCCGAGGGATCCTGGATTGCTAGAGAGTGAAGGCCAGGTTGAGATACCCCTACCTTGCCCCGTGCATGAATTTCATGCACTGGGCCTTTAGTAAATAAATAAAAAGCATCCAAAGATGGAAGAAAGAAGTCAAACTGTCACTTTTGGGTGATGACATGAGTCTCTATATAGAAAATCCTAAAGACTCCACCAAAAAACTATTAGAAACAATAAACAAATACAGTCAAGTTGCAGCATATGAAATCAATATGCAAAATTCCATTGCCTTCCTGTGTAGTAACACAAAACTTCAGAAAAAAAGAAAATTTTAAAATTACTTTTGCAATTGCAACCAAATACATGGGAATAAACTTTAAAAAAGAATGTGAAAAGCCAATATACTGAAATTTACAAAGCATTATTAAAAAAGATTAAGAAAATGCAAATCAAAACTACAGTGAGATAACACCTCACACCAGTTAGAGTGGCCATTATCAACAAGAAAAGGACACAACAAAATGGAAAAATATCTTGTGTTCATGGATTGAAAGAATCAACATAGTAAACATGACCATATTATACAAATCAATATACAGATTTAATGCAATCCCCTTCAAAATCCCAATGTCATTTTTAAAGAAATAGGATGAGAAATCATCAGAATTTTATGAAACCACAAGAGACCCCTAATAGACAAAGAAATCCTGAGGGAAGGGTGGGAAAGCTGGAGGTATCATGCTACCAGATTTCAAATTATACTACAGAGCTATGATAATCAAAACAGCATGCTATTGGCAGAAAAATAGACACATATATCAGTGGGACAGAATATACATCCCTGCTATAAAACAACATATATGTGGACAGATAATTTTCAACAAAATAGCCAAAAACACAATGGAATAAAGACAGTCTCTTCAATAAAAGGTGCTTGGAAAACTGGAAAGCCACATGCAAATGAATGAAACTGGATTACAGTTGGTCTCCATGTAAAAAAATTAATTCAAAATGGATCAAAGACCTAAATATAAGACCCCAAAACAATAAATTATGTGGAATAAAATATAGGTACCAAACTTATGGACCTTGGTTGTAGAGAATATTTTATGAACTTGACCCCAAAGGCAAGGAAGGTAAAGGCAAAAATAAATTAATGGGACTATATCAAACTAGAAAGCTTCTGCACAGCAAAAGAAACTGACAATAAAACAAAGAGGCAGCCAACCAGATGAGAGATGTTATTTTCAAGCAGAAGCACCAACAAAAATTTAATTCCCAAAATATATAAAGAACTCAAAGCTCAACACCAAAGAAGCAATTCAATCAAAAAGTAGGCAGAGGACCTGAAAATACACCTCTCCCAAGAAGACATACAAACAGCCAATACATATATGAAAAAATGTTCAACCTCACTGGCAATTAAAAAAATGCAAATCAAAACTACAATGAGACATCACTTCATACCTGTTAGAGTGCCCATTATCAACAAGACAAGCAATAACACATGCTGGAAAGGTTGTGGAAAAAAGGGAACCCTCATTCACTGCTGGTGGGAATGTAGAGTGGTACAACCATTATGGAAAGCAATCTTTGTGATTTCTCAAAAAATTAAAAATAGAGCTACCATATGATCTAACAATCTCTCTCCTGGGTATATTCCTAAAAAACTTGAAATCATATATTCACAAAGATATATGCACCCCTATGTTCATTGCAGCATCATTCATGATGGCCAAGACAGGGAAACAACCAGTATCCTGTGGTAGAGGACTGGACAAAGAAGATGTGGTACAATTCACAATGGAATACTACTCAACCACAAGAAAGGTTTAAATAGCGCCATTTGTGACAACATGAATGAACCTTGAGAATATCATGCTAAGTGAAATAAGTCAGACAGAAAAAGCTCAGAACCATATGATTTCACTCATATGTGGGATATAAACCTGAAGCTCATGAACACAAACAGCATGGTGGTGGTTGCCAAAAATAAGGGGGTTGGGGAGGGTGACAGGAGGAGATTTGACTTTGGGTGGTGGGTACACGGTTTTGTAACATAGAAACCCATACCTGAAACCTATATGATCATGATGACAAATGTCACACCATTAAATTTAATTTAAAAAAAATTAAAAATAAATAATTATTATTTTGTTCATACCTTCCTTATCTCTTTGGGGAGGTAGTTTCAAGCAGGGAGGCCATTTCAGTAATTCCTTGGTACAGGTTATGTCTCTGTAATAATCATCATATCTATATGCATGACTCAGCAGAAGTTTCTCACCGACATGTTAGGAGAACTGGTCAGGTTCAAGCAAAGTGGAGTTACAAAGACTGATTATTTTATTTTATTACAGAAAGTAAAAGGGAAAGCAGATGAAAACAAGGAGAGCTTCCACGAAGAGATGATACTTAAGATGGTTTGTGAAGGATAGTAAACTTTTCCCAGGGCAATTTTGCCAGGGTTTCAGAGTGGGATGTGCACGCCCAGATGCTGCAGGTCTGCTGGGCACCAGCAAGATGCAGTGGAGCTCAGACTAGGAGTTTCCATCATTTCTAAAGGTCAGGCAGGGAGCTTTCTCTGACATTGTTTGGGTAAATACTATTAAAAGTGTTGTAGGGAAAACAGTTATGCTGTATTTAAGTTTTCATTAATAATAAATTCAGGTGAAGTAGCTTTGCTAGTAATATTGGTCAACGTCCAATTGAAAGCACAGATGTCAGGACATTTTCATAAATGGATTCAGTTACATTTAATAGTGCTGTTGATGAGAGAAAACTTAATGAAAACCAACAGATGGTCTATTTAATATCGCTCTCAGCTTTGCAACATGTGCCAAATGTGATCCACACAATGACTTGACAGGGCTGTTACTGGAAGCCTTTAATTACAACTATTTGCACTCCTGGGCCTGCTGAATTTCATAAAATAACACTGCAACTCTAACACTGGCCAAACCAGAATTTAAATAATACCCATTTTGTGCTATTGTTGTGACTTTGTGTTTCTAAATGACTTCTACAGACAGTTTTCTGACAGGTTTTTGGGTTTTTTTGTTTGGTTTGGTTTTTGTCAAGAAAATGAAGCCAAAAAGCAGGATTAGTTCAGATGGTCTTTCTTCCACACATTAACACAGTTAGTCTGGAATGTTGAACAGCAACTCCAAGGTCAAGAAGTACGAAGTCTTTTATTAGTAGAGTTTCCTCAATTACAGGGATAGCTCAACTGAGGCAAACTGCCAAAGCAACAAATAATTAAAAACGGTAGTGACGATTGTAACAATTGCCCTGTTCTGAAACTTGGTAGGCTCCTGGCAACTACTGCGACTACATATTATAACAACTAGGACACTGGAGTCGGGGCCATGGAAGCCTAGAAGAGTCCCATAGCAGGCTCAGTGTCACACAGCTTGTGTTAACCCAAGCAGCTTAACAGCGTAAGAGCAGACACACTGGTCAATTAAAGCAGGATAGCAGATTACAAGAAGGAAGAGAATGAGGAGAGGGAGGGGAAAGGAAGAAGTTATTGAAGTTCAACCAGATGTACACAAAATGAGAAAATTCCTATTTAAATTGCTTTAGAAAGAAGGTAGTAGGAAAGGCTCAGCTACCTGATTCCTTCATGGGCCCTACCCATTGGGCTGCCTCTATCTTATGAGTGGCTAGAGTCTGGGGAAGGAGGTGGTGTTCCATGGAATCTCTGTGTAGATGCCATGGAACAAACAAAAACAAAACAAACAAACAAAAAGCCTAGAACACTACATACAAGGGGATTGGACACAGTAGGTTTACAGTTAGTTGTTCATATAGAAAATAAAAGAATAATTAATAAAAAATAATACAAGAATAAACTGTATTTTGCACACTCACAACTTTAAACCTAGTCTTGCTACAACCTGTACATATGGGTGATTTATAAAAATGGTTCGTCTCTCAGGTGAAGATGTGCCAGGCTGGGGCCCAGAAGGGCTGATGGCCACCCACTGGCTGTTGGGGAGTCCCTCAGAGTAGGAACACCGGGCGGTAACACCAATATCCTGAACAGACTACACTATTGACTTCAAGCACAAGGGATCAAACAAGCCTCTCTATGAGCCCAGAAGAAAATTGCAGGTTGCAAATCTGAGAGTCTCTCAGGATGCCAGAAATAGTGCTCCTTCCCCTGGATAGCTCCTGCCCTGACAGGCCTCTGCCCTGATAGGTGCCTGCTCCAAGTGGTGGAGCAAATCAATCATTGAGAGGACAGAGAATAGTTTATTTTCTATTAATTCTGCACAATAACAGAAAAATTGTATTATTCTCTGCACTGAAAAACAATAGTATATGCTAGAAAGAAAGTATAAGGGCAGTATTCTTTATACATAATAAACCAAGAAATCCTAAACAAAAACAGGATGAAAAAAATTAAACACTTGGAACTTTAAAAGAATCCTTCTAAAAATCCCAATGCTTAGTAAAAATTTTAAGGTAAAAATTATAGATTTGTTCATTTATTTATTCATGGTGAAAAAAAGGACACCAGAGCCCGGGCAGAGCAAGAATTAAAATTTATGAAGAGAGATTGTTTTATATGTCAACCTACAAATAAATACCAGTAGTACTCAGAGGAAAATTTGTAGCCTTAAAATTAATTTATTAATAGTAAGATTACTATTAATAAAGAGGAGAAGGAGGAAAAACTGAAAAAAAGATTACTCAACTAATATAATTTACTAGAAGTAATTAATAGATATAAACTTGAAATTAATGAAACAACTAACAGAATGATTTTAAAGTGTTTTAAAATCAAGCCCATTTAAGAGAGAAAAAAATATTTACCAATTCTGATCAAAAACAAAAAAAAAATAAAACATGTAATACCAAGAAAAAGAAAGTGCATAGATTGATGAAATAGTTGTGGAAGAGTATATGCTCACTTTATAAACAGAAAATTGTTATTTTATGAAAATATAAATTTGTAAGATTAATTTAGTTTACAAAACATTAAAAAGTTATAAAGATATACCATAAAATAAAGGTTGTATAGTTGAGTTCTACATATCTAAACATCATCATCACCTTGACCATCAACATTTTTAGTTATTTTCATTATCCCAGGTTATAGACTAGGATATCAAAATTTGACAAAGATAGCACAGAAAACTGTAACAACTTTTTCTTATAAATATATATTTAGAAATCCCTAATAAATTATAATCACATTAAATATAGCATCATATTTTAAAAAGTAATATTTAAACTAAGAAAGTTTATTCCATGACTATTGATTCATTATGAAACAAATTTATCAACATAATATATAAACATATTCAAGTGAAAATAAAAAAACACCTAATTATGTCATGTCCTGAAAGAATATTTAATAAAATTTAGAAGCCATTCATAATGAAACTTTTAGTAAAATAAGAAGAAAGCAATTCTTGAAACACAATAAAGTCTAATTAGTAATTTCAACCAACTAACAACAATGTTGGTGAAATATGCAAGTCATCATGATTAGAAAGAGGAACAGTAGTTATTTCAACAGTCACTAATATGTATAAGTATATATATGTTTTGCCTAGGAAATACAAAAGACTACTAAAAACATATTTGAAATAAAACAATTTAGTAAGGTGGCTGAATACAAGTCATAGATTTTAATGGTGAAAGTTTCATATTAGAAATAAGTATGTAAAAAATGGAAAACTTACTAACAAAACCTGTAAAAACCACAAAATATAGGTAAATTTAACTTAGATTTACTGGGCCTATATGAAAAGAGATATAAAATGTTATAAAAGGACATAAAACACAAGTTACTAGAAAGACATAGCATGTTAACAGGTTGGAAAACTTTATTAAAAGTCTAGATCTTAATTATAAAAATGGCAATTCTATCCAAACCAATATGTCTTTTTACTAAAATGACAATTTTTAATCTTGAATTTTTTGAAGTGGAAAAATAATTGCATGAAACTTTTTTAGAAAAATTCAAAAGCTGTTAGAAAGCTGTGTGAAACTTTTCTAGAAAAATCAGAAAGCTGTTAGTATCATAATAGTGGTATTGACACAGGAATATGTGGATCGGTGAACAAAACAAACAATAGTGTTATAAAATAAAACATAATTAGAAATTAATATGTGCTAAGTGTGCTATGGTAATGAAAAAGAAAATTGTGATTTAAAAAAAATGTGACATTTAAATAATTGCCTATCCATCAGCTAAAATAAATAAAAAAATTTACATAGGCAGATAGTAAATGTTTTCAGCAGTGCAGTCCATGCGTCTCTTTCATGGTAAGCTGTCTGCATGAGAAGAGAGGAGCCACAGACAATGTATGAAGAAGGGGGCCTGCTGTGTTCCCATAAAACTCTATTTAGAAAAATGGGCAGTGAGCGGCTTGGCCATAGTTTGCCAACTCCTGAACTAGAAGAAACTATAAGCAAATTACTTACATCACAAAAACAAATTAAAAGTGGTTCAAAACCTCATGTCAAAAATCAAAACAAACATGTGGATCCTAACAACAGGGAAAGGAGGAAAGCTTTATCATTTCAGAGTGAAGAGCTGGGATGATTTACATATTTTGTGCACATTTATATTTAAAAGAGTATAAAAACCATAAAATTAAAAAAAATGACAGTTTAAGAAAAACATTAGCAACACCATATGGCAGAAAAAATATAAATATATCTAATATATTAAAAGTTCTTGAGATTGATAATTAAAATGATCCAATTGATATAGCTGTAAATATATGTATATATGTATATGTGTATATATATATATATATACATATATAGGCAATTTTCAAATAAAAAAAACAACAGCACTCAAAATACCCATTAACCTTAGAAAGTGCGCTCTTCCTAAGTGAGTTCAGGTGACTGCTCAAAACCTGGCAATGGGCCATTTCACTGAGTGGAGACCTCACAGTGCCCACCAGTCCCGCATCTCCTGGCATTTCCCTTCTAATCTCCGTCTTACTCATCCCCCTGTCACCAGTGCCTCTTTGCTGTTCCTTAGAAACACAGGCGCAGTGCCCATAAGGCTTTTGCACTGATGTATCTTCGACCTTGAGAGCTTCTCTTCAAGTTTCCTTTACATGGGCTCCAACGCCTTCTCAAGAGGCCTACCTCTGACTACTTCATGCACACCTCCCACGACACACACAGTCCTATCCCCCATTACCTCACTCTGCTTCTTTTTTTATAATATTATCTTTTAACTTACTACATAGTTTGTCTATTTTCGGGATCATCTGTCTCCTCTTCAGTAGTATAAGCTGTATAACAGCAACGATGTCTGTCCGTTTGATCACTGATGTATTCAAATCACTTAGAACAGAGTCTGCCACGTATAATGGTGCACTAACTAACATATGCTTAACGAGTGGCTGGGGAGGGGTACCATTTGTTGATTATTAGGATTAAAGTCTCCCAGCTTGGCAAATTCAAGCAACCAAATTAACAACATAACAACACGGAGTTGGAAAAACTATCATGAGGCACCATAACCTTGCTCCAGAACACCATAGGGCACAGAGTAAATATTTGATGAATGAACAAATGTTAAACCTCACTAGTAATTGTGGAAATGCAAGTTAAAACAAGATGCAATTTTCACAAATCTAGTAGGCACAATGTGATAGAGACTAGAAACCTCAGAACCATGACTCAATAATGTCATTTCAGGAATTAATTCTATAGAAATAAAAATATCAGTACTTAAAGGAGTTATGTATCCACATTTATTTATTGTTTGCAATGGCAAAAATAGAAATAATCTAAATACCCCATGAATAAAAAATAGTTAATAACTATAATACATCCACATCATTAAATGTCTTACAGCCATTTCACCTGGAAAGCCATGCATCATATGTTTTAAGTGAAAAATGTAAGCTTCAGAGCAATGACTATAATATGTAACTTTGCTGAAAAATATTGAGAAAATTGTTTAAATGTTTTTTTTTTATTTGCAGCATCACAAAAACTATTTAAAACACTTAATTCAGGCCGAAACCGGTTTGGCTCAGTGGATAGAGCGTCGGCCTGCGGACTAAAAGGTCCCAGGTTCGATTCCGGTCAAGGGCATGTACCTGGGTTGCAGGCACATCCCCAGTAAGAGATGTGCAGGAGGCAGCTGATAGATGTTTCTCTCTCATCGATGTTTCTAACTCTCTATCTCTCTCCCTTCCTCTCTGTAAAAAATCAATAAAATATATTTTAAAAAAAGAATATGTAATTTTTAAAAAATAATAATAAAAAATAAAACACTTAATTCAGAATAAAATTTGAAACAAATATATGTGAATTTTCGTATTATTTTCCTTCTATGCTCTAAAAAAAAATGCCCTGACCGGTTGGCTCAGTGGGTAGAGCGTCGGCCTGCAGACTGAAGGGTCCCAGGTTTGATTCCAGTCAAGGGCATGTACCTTGGTTGTGGGCACATGCCCAGTAGGGAGTGTGCAGGAGGCAGCTAAATGATGTTTCTCTCTCATCGATGTTTCTAACTCTCTATCCTTCTCCCTTCCTCTCTCTAAAAAAATCAATAAAATATGTTTTAAAAAAAAATTTTTTTTAAATGGAAAGCCTTATTAATGGTCTCCTACCACACTTATAATTTTTGTATCTATTAAAAATTTTATCTATAAAGGCTCTCTTTTAGCAAAAAGGCCTTGTTGAATTCCTTTCAAATATATTATCCTTTAAACATCCTATCTCTCACAGTGTTATTCTGAGCTTCCTTTCCACTAGATTAACTGCACAGCTCAAATCTTCTAGGACTCAGTTTACAATACCAAAAATCTGCCAACAAAATGGACCTTTCTTGAGACAAATGTAGTGCTAATTACCCATTATAGCCCAGAAATATAATTCAAAACAATGTTCCAAAATGTAATTGAAAAGAGGATATACATAATAATTAATAATAATACAGTTTCCATTTTTGAGATCTCAAATCTATAGGTAAACAAATTAAGGCCAAAACTTAATTAGTCTGGTGAGTTTGAGAATCAGAAGATAAATATGGCTATAACTTGATAGGTGAGGATTGAGTAATGTAAGAAAAAGGGAAAAACTCAAATATATAAGGCCATGTTAGGGAGATCGGGGTCTATTCCAAAGGCAATGGGAAGCCATACACAGGATTTGTAAATTCTATTCAGTGAAATTTAAGAAGTTAAATGCCATGACTTATATCTTTAAAAGATCATTTTGACGGCTGTGTAGAGAGTCACTTTCAGGGACCAAAATAGTGGCAGGGAGCCCCATCAGGAACCAGTTGCAGTCGTACCCAGGAGATGCTGTTGGTTTGGAAAAGGTGAAAGGGACCTTGATAGTAGATAGATGTCAGATGTACCTTTGAGCACTTAGAGTATTTAGTGATGGATTTAATGAAGTGCTAAGGGAAAGAGAAATCAAGGATGACTCCTATATTTTGCCCTGCCATTGCCAATGCCGCTGGGTATTCCGGTATTTCCAGGGCTAGCAGAGAAATAGAAATGGTTGCAGAGACGGAAAAGGTTGTCTTACTTCAATAAGCAATGAATGGAGAAAGTCCACAGTGATATGAAGAGATGTAGAAGAATTTAGGGGCATGACAGACAAGAGGACAGAGCTTCAATGAAGTGGTTGATGACATTAAATACTGCTGAGAGAACATGGAAGACAAGCACAAAAAGTGGCCATTGCATTTGGCCAGAAAGAAGATAGGAGTGCACTTGACCCAGCCATTAGAGCAGATCAGTGAGTAAGGATGCCGTGTGAAATACAGAGGAGAAAATATAGGTAAGGAGAACAGTGGATGTGGCAACTCCTTTGTGAATCTTTGTTGAAAAGAAAAACAGAAATGAGTCAGTAGATAAAGGAGAGTATTGAATCACTGAAGAGGTTTTGTTTTTGTTTTTAAATTAGGTCGTCTTGGTATTTATTTTTGTACTAGAGGCTCTGTGCATGAAAATTCATGCACTGGACGGGGGGTCCCTAAGCCTGGCCTGCCTCCTCTTACCATCTGAAAGCCCTTATGGGTGGGAGGTGACCGAGCTATCAGGGAAAGGTGATGCCCCATCACACCTCTGCTGCTGCCACTGCTGGCAGTGCAAGCCTCAGCCGGCCCTGGTTACCTAAGCCTCAGGATGCTAATTGACTCTCACACTGTCACAAAGATGGCAGTGCCCACAGCCAATAAGGAGAGAATATGCTAATTGACTGCCCTGCCCTCATAGATGGTGGCACCCACAGCCATCCGAGGCTTGCCTGTGCCTTGGGCTGGCCCTGGGCAGCTGGGCAGCCACCATCCAAGGCTTGCCTGCACCTCGGGCCAGCCTTGGGCAGCTGGGGGACTGCGGGAATTAGGGGACTCCGGAGGCAAGTGCACCAGCACGCTGGTGGGGCTGAGGAGACTGGGCACTGTCATCTGTGGCTGTGGGTGAAGCCATCTTTGAGGGCGTGGCAGTCAATTAGCATATTCCCCCTTATTGGTCTTGGACACCACCATCTTTGCGGGTGGGAAAGTCAATTAGCATATTCTCTCCTTATTGGCTGTGGGCGCCTCTATATTTGCGACAGTGTGAGGGTTAATTAGCATATTCCCTCTTTATTACATAGGATTAATGGTAATGGACATAGAGCGAAGATGTGGAAGATGGAGGAGAGAGAGAAAATCTATGTGCAGCAAAGCACTTGAGTGTAGAAGAAGTGAGACAGGCTACCCGTGGAGGGATTGGCCTTCTTGGCCCAATTCACAACAGGCGGAAGCACAGAGGTGTGAATGAGATGCAAAGAGATTGAGATTGAGCAGAGGAGAGATTGGGATTCCCAAATGGAATTTTTCTTTTCCCATTGAAGTGTTAGGCAAGGTCTCAAATTGAGAGTAGAGGTGGAACAGCAACGGAAAGTGGTAAGTAAAATTTTCAGAAAGAAGAAAATCAAATTCTTGTAACAGGACAATGTGTTTGTCTGTGATAAAAGCATTTGGACAGTTGTGATCTTTCATGAAAGTCTGATAGCCAGCAGGTACATTTATCCCCCTAGGAACTGGATGAAGGGGTATTATTATCTCCACTTTACAGGTGAGAGATACAAGGCTCATAGATGCTGAACAACTCTTAAATCCATCCAGTTCCTATGTGATCAAGCCAGGATTAAATGCAAGTACGTTAACTTCAAAGCTCTTTTGATAAAAACTATAATAATAATAACTGCTACCTCTCTTCCACCAAAGTACTTAGAAAAGTATGGGGATGGTAAAGGAAAGGGTTTTAAGGAAAATTCCAAGATCATAACAAACATGCTTCAGCAGGAACAAGGGGGTAAATTAGAAAAGCAACCCTCTGATACTTTTGGAAAACAATTATTCCATTACATATTGATAACTCTGAAATCTTTGTTGAAAGTTTACTTTCTTATCTTAATTGCTTAGTAGAAACCAGGTAAAAAGATAATCTACAAAATGACCTGACAGGAAGACATGTGCTGTAGTAAGCTTGGAGATATTTATTCAAAATGAATTCCTATCTATCAACCAATTGATAAAACCAGCAATGATCATGGTCTTGGGTAACAAAAACACTCGAGTCTAGCAGCAAAACAATGTCAAACAAAACAAATATCCTGTGAAAAATGTCTTTAAAAGCTCATCACCTTATAAATCAATCTGAGCAAATCAAATATAGAAATTAATATGCAAACAATCTAGAAGAGGTACATAGAAAAAGAATGCAAGAAAATAACAGTTTTGTGTTGTTGGTGTTTTTTTTTCACTTCAATAATGCAAAGGAAAACAGAAAGAATTCTGGTTGGTCAACTAATGCCAAATGAATATAATTGTTTTCTGGATAAGACTGAAGAATAAGTAGGTGGAGCAAGAGCAAAGGATGTGTATATTTCTATGTAATTGTGTGTTTGTGTACACATATTACATACAACTGTATATACTCATATGTATATGCATTTGATATGCATGATTTATAGTTAAGAAAGCTCACAAAATATTTTATTAAAGTCAACTTCATAGGCACATAAATCAATGTAAACATTTCTAAAAAACTACTAATATGGGACACTGTCATTCACATCATACTAATGTATGATGTGAGGTTTCCACTAATAACCTAGAAACTTGGAGATAAACATTCTTTTCTTAACTTGTAATATGAAATATTTTCTTAGGAGTAGAAACTTAATACTCAGGGATTCAATAAGTTTTTTAAAATGCAAACAAACAATGAGTAGTAAAGACAAACCAAGGAAAATAATCCTATATAATAAAAGTCCAGCGACCAAAATGGCAGAACGACCAGAGATCAGAACAACCACGGCCCCTCACTCCAGTTGGCCTGCCCCCGAGTGAGTGGTTAAAAGCAATCAGGCAGGCGAGCAGTTAGGGGCAATCAGGAAGGCAGGTAGAGTGGTTAGAGGCAATCAGGCAGGCAGGCAAAGGTGGTTAAAGGTGATCAGGCAGGCAAGTGGTTAGGGGCAATCAGGCAGGCAGGCAGGCATGGTTAGGGATAATCAGGCAGGCAGGCAGGCGGGTGGCTAGGAGTGATCAGGCAGGCAGGTGAGCAGTTAGGGGCCAGAAGTCCCGGATTTCGAGAGGGTGAAGGCCAGGCTAGGGACCCCCCGTTCCGTGTGAATTTTGTGCACCAGGCCTCTAGTCTATATATATAAAACCCTGATATGCAAATAGACAAAACACTAGAACAACCGAACAACTGGTCTCTATAACATGTGCTGACCACCAGGGGGTGCGCATGGAACATGGTGGGCATTGGCCGCGGCGGGATGGTGGAGCAGGTGAGTGGGAGGCACCAGACCAAGGCCAGTTGCTGTCATTGGGGCAAGCCTCTGGTGTTTACTGAAAATTCTTTGCTCCTGAGAGCCATGGTCCCACCTGGCACTTGCACCTGCTGCTGGCGCTGGCCCTGCTTGCACCCGCTGCTGGCACCAGAGCCACTGCTGGCACCCACTGCTGGTGCAGGAGCTGCCACTTGCACCCACTGCTGGCTGCAAGCGGCCAGTGCTGGTCCTGATCAATCGGCGCCATCAGCAGGTTCAAGTGGTAGCTGCCAACTCCAATTGCCCCTGAGGGCTTCTGCTCCTGAAGGGTGATTGAGGCAGCAGCCTCCACTCTCACCCACTGCTGATGCCAGGGGCCGCGGCAGGAGTGGCCAGGCAGGGGCATGAGAGATGGGACAAGACCTGCCCCTGTGCCCACCGCATCCTTGCAGCCCACAGTTCTTTCAAGGTGCACGAATTCATGCACTAGGCTCCTAGTAGATGTATAAATGCATTAACTTCTAAATGTCCTGAATCAACTACCTTGATGATTCCACGCTGCTTGTTATATAAATAATCTTAGACATAATGTGTCTACACCACTTAAATGTATAGAAATAATAATCTACACTAATAAAAGAGAAACATGGTAATTGGCGTACGACCGCTACCCTTTTCATTGGCTAATCAGTGAGTATATGCAAATTAACTGTCAGCCAAGATGGCGGCCGGCAGCCAGGCACTGAAGCGAGCAGGGAGGCTTGCTTGCTGCAGACTCCAACGTTCCCCGCCTAACTTGCCAGCCTCTCAGTTGCAACTCTAAGCAACTATATACTATGTTGCAAATAAGAAGCTAAACAAAACCCCAGAAAAGGGCTTCCATTCAGCCGGGCTCGGACCGCAACATTGTATCTATGTTTTCAGCAGCAAGGCCTCAAAGCTAAAACTGGCCCAGAAAAAAAAAAAAAAAAGAGAAGAAAACAAGGAGCGGTTGGAAGCTTCAGTCACTCGC
>NW_005370343.1:1380116-1386465 GCF_000412655.1 Myotis brandtii
CCCTGCTCTGTTCGTGACAGGGGAAGGCGCCCCAACCCCCTGATCAGCCCTGCTCTGTGCGTGACAAGGGGTGGCGCCGCAACCTCCCCATCGACCCTGCCTTGAGTGTGACAGGGGGCGGTGCCCCAACCCCCCAATCGGCCCTACCCTGAGCGTGACTGAGGGTGGCATTGCAACCTCCCGATCCGCCCTGCTCTGTGCATGACGGGGCGGCGCCCCAACTCCCCAATCGGCCCTGCTCTGAGCCTGACCAGGGGCTGCACTTAGGGATTGGGCCTGCCCTCTGCCACCCGGGAGCAGGCCTAAGCCAGCAGGTCGTTATCTCCCGAGGGGTCCCAGACTGCGAGAGGGCACAGGCCGGGCTGGGGGACTCCCCCGCCCCCCGAGTGCACAAATTTTTGTGCACCGGGCCTCTAGTAATAATAATAAACAGCTATCACTTATCCAATTCCTACTCTGTGATAGATGCTATCAGGTTTTTTATAATTCCTTAACTGATGTAATGGAAGCAAATGTATTGTCCCTACTTAACATATAAGAAACGTCTTTAATCAATGTGATAGACCGCCCCCACCATGCTTTCTTCCCATTCTTGCTCAAAATGTGCATCCTAAAATGCATCTGTGTTATCCCACTATTTAAAACCCATCGTTAACTTGTAATCACCAAGTGATAGAAGCTTACGTTCTTCAACATACAGCAGAAGAGTCTTCCCAATGTTGCCATGTCTCAGTGCTCCCTTCATCTTTTCTGATGTCTAGTTTCTACATATCAACCAAATTCTCACCTCTAGGACTTTGCAGAAGCCGTGTACTCTGCCTGCCATGTGTCCCACCCAGGCCTGCTGAACTAGCAGCTCTCTCTTGTCTTCAAGTCTCAGCTCAAATATCACCCAGAACTGACATCACCTTGAATATCCTTCCCCTGGGCTTTGCCCCTCCTCATCCCAGCTCCTGTCCTATGTGGGCTGCAAGCTCTTTGTGTTCTGTGAGTCTTATAATGTCTCTCCCTGTCTGCACAGTGCTTGTTACATGAAAAAGATATTTGAGTAAGTGAATGTATCAAACAATACATCAATCAGTAAATAAGGATTTTCTTAATAATGATTGAACCAGCTCAAACTAGTATTAGATCTAATTTTTAAAATCAGAAATTTAAAGAAAAGAAAAAGCAGACAAAATGTCATATAGCATAAAAAAAATCAAACTAAGTAAGCCAGAGCTATACATGTTTTAAGTTCCTGGTTTGTATATGAAAGAAATTTGATTTTATGTGGTATATAGCCTAGTAGCTAATGCCCAAGTTTTGGAAATACCTGGGCTCAAAACCCAACTCTGAATTTATGTAATTGTTTAAGACGATGAAATATCTACTTGCATATTTCAAAGAATTTTAGACCTGCTACTGTGGGTAAATTTGAGGTATGCGGTATGTGGGGGGTGAGAGAAGGGAAAGGTTTGAGGAAGCAGAGACAGAAAAGCAAATTCCATTGAAAAGTGCTGCTATAGAACGAGCATGCCATGATTCTAGGCAGCTGACACTCTTGGATGTTTGTAAAGTCATTAAATTCTAATTAATATTGGATTAAGCCTGCCACAGTGGGACATGCCCTAAAGTGTTTCTTCTCAGATCAGAAATGCCTAGCCTCCTGCTGTCTCACAGATGCTTGTTAGCTACAGCTTGTTCGTGTTTGAGATGTGAAATTGCATAGCTTCCAAGTCACAGACAACAAGTGCTAAAAACTCATGACCTGAGTGCTGCCTCAGAAATCAACAAAGTGGCTAGATCCCTGGTGCCTGGTGTTCGGGACGGGCTCACGACTCTCCACCCTCTTTGGGAAAAGAAATGCCTTAATGAAGAGTTGTACTGACAGCTGTATACAGGCCACCTGCTTTCCTCCTTATGAATATTCCAGGAAGCATCTTAAAGCCAAAGAATTGTTTTGCAATTGTTTTGAAGTTTACCAAACATTTTTTTTTCATAAATTATATTACTTGGTCCTTATAAAAATTCAGAAAGTTATATACTTTAGTAATCTTAGATGAAGACTTTGAGGTTCAGGACACTTGGTGCAGAGCCCTGGTTCAAGCCTACCTATAATTCCAAGATCTGGATTATTTTTGTTTCAACACAAACCAACCTTCTGGAGAGCCAGGGTGGGGACACAGGACTCTTCCATTGCCCTCATCCCCATTTGCCAAAAGTAACCAGGAGTATAATTACATTTCTTTAATTTTCTCGATTATTCATTCCCTGCCCAGACAGAAATCTTCTTTTATTGTTGCCGCCATGCCTTCCCAGTGGTTCTCAAAGGGCAAGCCACTCTTTGAAGCCCATCTTCCTCATTCTATCCCACTTCCAGCAACCTTGTATGTCGTTTTCTCCATGCCTCTTCCAGGCCTTTTCACTGGGCTTTGTGGGGTCCTGGGTCTTCTGGGAATGAGCTTCTCATTATTCTCAGGCTTTGCCGTACACCATGCATTCTTTTCCCAGTCCCTACTTTTCTAGACTGGTTGGGGTGCCTTGTATTCCCATGGCACACAGAAATGACTCCTATCACACCTCAGTTGTTTTCCGATCTTCCTCCCGCTTTAGGCCATATAGTGCCTGGGACTCCAGACTACTTTCTGTGCTCTGCTGAACACACCATGCTTGGAAAAATGTCTCGCACAAATGAAGCATTCAATAATATTTGTTGAATGAACAAATAAGTAAGTCTACAATGATTGAGTATCTTCATTACTCATTTTACATACTTATTTCCAGTATTACAGAAAAATATTACCAATCATGTATGAGTCGTTTATAAAATTGAACTATCTGGTATTTTGGGGGTTTATTTTAATTTCCTGTCACCTGCCTCACTGACATTTCAAGCCTTTTCCATGTCACAGTCCCATCCACATTTCCACTATATTTACTCTCAGAAAATGGATTATATACTTTACCAGTGTTGAGGGCACCAATTTGAGCTTTCTCCTTTCCATCCTAATCTCCCTTGGAATCCTCACACTTGCTCACTCTCTCAGAAAGTGCAAACTGTGTTGGTAAAGTTGTTCTCCTCCCATCCCTCATCTTCATCTCTGTGCCCTTCACGCAGACACTGTTGTCAGCATCCCTCCTCTTGACCTTGCATGGTGCCTTTAATTTCCCCATCTAGTCTTCCATGCCTCACGTGTTTTAGACAAAGAGGCACCTCTGTTTCAACCTGCTCTAATCATTCTGCTCCCAAGCAGCCCCATCTTCTCTGACAAGTTCCCCTTGTGCCACTTTTTCATTTGGGTCCTTTCCTTCCCATCAGTCACACATGTGCTTCTTCAGCCCTACTTTTTCCTTAGTTTCACTTTTCTTAGCTCTGTTTCCTCACAGTTTCCTCTCTTTGAGAGGTCTAACCTCCACTGAGAAAGGTGTCCTCTTTCCTCCTAGCCCCTAATTTCCAACCCTTTCCACCTAAAGAGGATGTTGCTTGGTCAGGGTTTCTCCTCTGTACTTCCCTTAAATTTGAAACTTGTCTAGCTACCTCCAAGAGTGTATTATAATATTTTACACCTCAAAAATGCCCTTTATTCCTCAAGGACACTTTCATCTCATCTTGTTCCCATCAAGAACTCCAGGAAAACATCTTCCCAAAATGTCTTTAAAAAGGTGATGTGGAAGTGCATGATTGTCTGTTTAAAACTATGGTCATAGAGGTTTTCAGTCAAGATGGTAGGGGAGATAAGCACTGCACTCACCACTTCCACAGCCACAGAAAAATTACAACTAAATTATAAAATAACTAGAGGCCCGGTGCACGAATTCCTGCATGGGTGGGGTCCCTCTGGGTGGCCTGCAGGGATCAGGCTAAAACTCACAGTCCAACACTGCCTGCAGCTCCTACCTGCTGCTCCCGCTCATCCCAGCCCCACTGTGCCTGTCATGTCCAATCAGTCCCGATTGGGAGAGGCTCGCGTTGCCACAGCAGCGCTCCCCAGCCATGAGCCCTGCATCTGGTGCCCTCCCAAGGGGAGTGGCCTGCAGGATCAGGGCTCTCCAACATCCCCTGAGGGGTCCCAGATTGTGAGAGAGTGAAGGCCAGGCTGAGGGACCCCACCAGTGTACGATTGGGCCAGGGAGGGACCTGCAGGAGGGCTCCAGGGCGTGTCCAGCCCATCTCACTCAGTATGATCAGTTGGACCTCAGCAGCAAGCTAACCTACCAGTCAGAGCTTCTGCCCCCTGGTGGTCAGTGCACATAATAGCAACTGGTCAACCAGTTGACTGTCTGCCCCTGGTGGTCAGTGCACATCATAGTGAGCCATTGAGCAGCCTTAGCATATCATTACCATGTTACGCTTTGATTGGTTGTTCTGCCATTCGGTCTATTTGCATATTACCCTTTTATTATATAGGATTACCCTGGATGGCCATCTGAAGATGAGCTGAACAGAAGTCCTATAACTAAGGATATAAAGTAGAAACCATATTGAGACTGGTAGGAGGGGCAGAGATGTGAAATGGGCTGGTCCCACACCCATCTGTGGCAGTTGAGAATCTGGAGGAATGTTTTAACTGCAGAGGTCGACCCTGAGCAATGAGAGGTCCTACCTCCACACTGGGCTCTTGAGCCTGAAGAACCAGTGCCAGGGAGAAAAGAGCTCACAACATATGGCTATGAAAATTAGTGGGGCTTCCATCCATCTGGGTGGCACAGAGGGCTGCTGGAATACCCGGTGTCTTCTTAAAGGGCCTGCGCACAGATTCACTCACTCACAGGCACTCACCCTGAGCTCCAGGGAAGGGATAGTAGCTGGAGGGGCACCAGAGACATAAAGGAAGAAGATGAATTGGGTGGCTTTGGGGAAAGAGTTGCAGGGATGATCACCATTGTCCCTGTATTAAGCCCTCCTCCCATGATGCCTTCTGGCACAGGGGCCACCAAAACTGAATCTGAATTAACTTGGTAAATACCACTCACCCCACCTAGATGACTCCGAGACCCTGCCCAAACCAACACAAGCACCTCCTGAATCTCTATCAATGGCAGAAAACCAGCCTTGGCCCATCCTGCAGCATGCTTGAAAACTCTCAAAGGTCCACAGGCCTAGGAGCCTAGGAAGTCAGCAGCTGGCCTCTGTGTGCCGTCTCTTGCTGAATTGACACAGCCCAGCCTGCACCCTCTCCAATCTGGGACCCCCCCAGAGGATGTCCGACTGCTGGGTTAGGCCTGATCTCACAGGGCAGTTGGACATCCCTCTCACAATCTGGGACTGCTGGCTTCTAACCGCTTCTGCCTGCCAGCCTGATCGCCCCCTAACCGCTCCCCAACAGGCCTGATTGACGCCTAACTGCTCCTCTGCTGGCCTGTCACCCCCAACTGCCCTCCCCTACTGGCCTGATCGCCCAACAACTGCCCTCCCCTGTCACCACCCACCTCTTTCACCAGGCCCCGCCTCTGCTGTGCATGCGGCCATCTTCTGACAGCCATCTTGTGACGACATTAGGGCATGATGCATGAGGGTATGACGATCACCTAGGCTATGATTAGTATAGATAGTATTGTAAGACCTAGCCATAGCAATCAGACAAAAACAAAAAACAAAAAAAGAGAAAAGAAATAAAAGGTATCCAAATTGGAAAAGAAGTAAAACTGCCATTATTTGCAGATGATACAATACTATAGAGAGAACTCTAAAGATTCTACCAAAAACCTATTAGAACTGATAAATAAATTCAATAAAGGAGCAGGATACAAAATTAATATTCAGAAATCAGTTATATTTTTATACATAAATAATGCACTTTCCAAAAAAGAAATTTACAATTGCATCAAAATATAAAATATCTAAAAATAAATTTAACCAAGGAGGTAAAAGACTGGTATTCAGAAAATTATAAGAGATTTAAGAAAGAATTTGAACAAGATAGAAATCAATAGAATCATGTACCCTGCTCATGGATAGAAAGAATTTCACATTGTTGAAATGTCCTTTCTACCCAAAGAACTCTATAGATTAAACACAATCTCTATCAAAATATCAACAATAGTTTTCACAGAACTAGAACAAATAATCCAAAAATTTATAAGGAATCAAAGCAACCTTGAAAAAGAAGAACCAAGAAGTATCATGCCACCTGATATCAAACTATATTACAAGGTTTTAGTATCAAAACTGCCTCATACTGGCATAAAAATAGACATGTAGATCAATGAAACAGAATAGAGAGCCCAGAAATACCCATCTACACTAATAAAAGAGAAACATGGTAATTAGTGTACGACCGCTACCCTTCCCATTGGCTAATCAGCATATCCTTATGCAAATTAACTGTCAGCCAAGATGGCGGCCGGCAGCCATGCACTGAAGCGA
>NW_005370343.1:1387547-1403614 GCF_000412655.1 Myotis brandtii
TGACAGGGGGCGGTGCCCCAACCCCCCAATCGGCCCTGCTCTGAGCCTGACCAGGGGCTGCACTTAGGGATTGGGCCTGCCCTCTGCCACCCGGGAGCAGGCCTAAGCCAGCAGGTCGTTATCTTCCAAGGGGTCCCAGACTGCGAGAGGGCACAGGCTGGGCTGGGAGACCCCCTTCCCCACCCCCCCGAGTGCACAAATTTTTGTGCACCGGGCCTCTAGTACTTATATAAACAATTAATATATGGCAAAGGAGTTAATAACATACAATGGGGTAAAGGTCTATTCAATAAAATGTGTTGATAAAATTAGATAGATAACATGCAAAAATGAAACCATACCACCTTCTTAAGTCATATACAAGAATAAACTCAAGTGGTTTAAAGACTTAAATGCAAGTCTTGAAACTATAAAACTCCTAGAAGAAAGCATAGCCAGTAAACTCTAACATTTATCTTAGCAATTTTTATTTTTTTTTAATATCTCTTTGGGCAAGGGAAACAGAAGAAAAAATAAATAAGTAGGACTACTTGAAACGGAAAGGTTTTGTATGTGGCAAAGTAGACCATCAAAGAAATGAAAAACAACATACCAAATCAGAGAACATATTCACCAATGATATATCCAATAAGAGGTTCATATCTAAAATATATGAAGAATTCATAAAACTTAACACCAAAAATACAAACAATCCACTTAAAAGATAAGCAGAGCACCTGAGTAGATATTTCTCCAAACAGGACATGCAGATGGTCAATAGAAATATGAAAAGATGCTCAATGTTACTAATCATTAGAGAAATGCAAATTAAAATGACAATAAGATATCACCTCACAACTGTCAGAATGGCTGTCATCAATAAATCAACAAACAGTAAGTGCTGGTGAGGATAAGAAAAATGAGAATCCTCATGCTCCATTGGTGAGACTGAAAATTGGTGCAGTAACTATGGAAAACAGTGTGGAAGACCCTTAAAAATTTTTTAAATTGAATTGTGCTTTTACCTAGCAATTTCACTTCTGGGTATGTATCTGAAGAAATCCAAAACACTAACTCAAAAAGTGATATGCATCCCTATATTCATTGCAACATTACTTACAATAGCCAATATATGAAATCAACATAGATGCCCATCAGTAGACAACTGAATAAAAAAGGGGTGGTACATATGTACAATCAAATATTATTTATCCATTAAAAAGAATAAAATCTTATCATTTGTGACAACATGGATTGACCTAGAGGGTATTAATTGAAATAATTCAGAGAAAGACAAACACCACATGATTTTACCTATATGTGAAATCTAAAAATAAGAAAACAAACAAAATAGATACAGGGGATAAACTGATGATTTCCAGATGGAAGAAATTTGTGGGGCAGGGGATCTGAGAGAAAAAGGTGAAAGGATTAACAAGTACAAATTTTCAGTTACAAAATAGTCATGGGTATTTAAAATACAACATAGGAAATATAATCAATAATATTGTAATAACTATATGATGTCAAATGAGTACTAGACTGATTATGGGTCACTTCAAAGGTATTATAAATGTCTAACCACTCTGCAGTGTTAGGGTCACCGAAGGAGGAGTGCCCAAGGCCAAAAAGGGTGAAGAATTATGAATTTATTTATTTACTAGAGGCCCGGTGCATGAAATTCATACACAGGTAGGGTCCCTAGGCCTGGCCTGTGATCAGGACTGACTGTGGGGTGACCAGTGGGGCGACCGAGGGGGCCCCCCGCTGGCACCTGCCTTGGCAAGCCTGGGGCCTGCCGGCTGGGGGAAGCTCCTGTATTGAACATCTGCCCCCTGGTGGTCAGTGAGTGTCATAGAGACCTGTCATTCCACTGGTCATTCAACTGTTTGGTCGATTTGCATATTAGGCTTTTATTATATAGGACTTTTAAGTAAAGTTATTTTTATTTCAAGAAAAATGATTTTAAATATAATAATGTTACATGCATTAAATCTTAATATTTCAAGAATTATGAATTTATTAGGTCATCTAGATACCAGATGGGCTGAGCCCCAAAATGGCACCAGCCCCCAAAGACAGGAAGTCAGAGGGTTTTAAAGGTGGGCTTTTTTCTGGGCGGGAATTCTCTGTGCAGGTCTGGACTCTGGGAAACTCGGGAGGGGAGAGAGAATGGTCTTAGCAAGTGGAATGTAGTCTGAGCAAGTGGAATGTCCATTGTGAAGTGGCCTAAAGGTCAGTCCCCAGGGGAGGGGATGTCAATTCAATTATCTGATCAGACTTAACATCTGAAATAATATAATATTTGCCGTAGACCAATTCCAGCATGTCATAATTTTAAGAGTTTCATCAAAAGGTTGATGAGACTTGGGGACTCAACAGGGTTGAGTCACACATGTAGTCACCTGTTGGGAATGGCTAAAGGCATTTCCCCAAACCTGAATAGGAAACTGATTGTGGCTGCCAGACAGCTAAAAGGCATCATAAGCTACATGTTATTGCCTCCTACTGGCCAAACATCTGAACAGCCGTAGGCTATTCCCCAAACTGACAATGCTTCTGTACCCTTTGAAGTGTATTATCTCCACCTTGCCTTAGGACAAATTGTGTTAATAAAAGCAAGGGTCCTAGACAAGGAGGTAGTCTTCAGTTCCTTTGGCTGAAGGTCCTCTGACCCCCAATGCCTTTCAAAATTATATCTCGTCTCCGGACTCTTTATTAGTCTCTGGATTCCTATGTCATCTACCCGCAGCCCCTTTTCCAGATTCCTGAACCCTTCTTGATGCTGGGACATGAACCCCGGCAAATATTGAACATTAACTGGATTTGAAAAAAATAAAAATTGAAAAAATAAAGTATATTGGTAATTATCAACAGGACAAGTAATAACACGTGCTGGAGAGGTGGAGAAAAACAAACCTGCATTCACCGCTGATGGCCATGTAAACTGGTACAGCCAGTATGGAAAACTAAGAACATAGCCACCCTATAACTCAGCCACCCCTCTTCTGAGTATCTACCTGAAAAATTTGAAAACATTTATTTGCAAAAACATATGCATCCCTGTCTTCATCACAGCATTATTCACGGTGGCATGGAAACAACTGAAGTGTCCTTCTGTGACGGGCGAAACACATTCTTTTTCGGTGTCAAGGTAAAGAATTTCAAACGGCACATGCGTGGAGAAGCTTAAACATGATGTTAAGATTTTATTTGGGGTCCAGGGGATTAACAACCCTTGGGGACAAAAATAAATAAACAAACAAAAACTAATAGACTCAGACAACAGTATGATGGTTACCAAGGGAAGGAGGGTGACGGGCAGTAAAGGATAAAGGGGGTCAAATATGGTGATGGGAGATTTGACGTAGCGTGGTGAGCATTTAATGCAACTGTTAACATAAGAAAACATTCAAACCTGTAAAGAATTTTTGTGAGTTTATTTGAGCCAAACTGTTGAAAATTGCTAGGAAGCAGAATCAATGCTCCGGAGAATGGTGGCTTTTATCTTAGTTTTGTAAATTTCCATCAAAGGAGGGGACATAAGTGGGTTACATGAAATCCACTGGTGATTGATTAGGGAGGTGGGAGAAAGCAAAGCAGGGAAACCTCTGGGATTGGATAAAAATTAAAATGATAGAACATACTTCTTTTACATAGGTGAGTGCAGGATAGTTAACAGTTGGCAATTAACACAATAAAACTAACAATGAGGGAATTTGTGGTTTCCATGTTGGTGTCATTTGTTGTGCCCTGAGGGGCCTGGGGGAAAAAGGGAAGTTACAAGTTACCCTGACATTCCACAGGTAGGTTATCTTAGATGCAAAAAAAAATAGGCTCAGGGAAGATCTAAATTGATCTTTGTCAGGGAAGATCCTGGCCTAGGACATATCTACCCATTATAAACTGCTTTTTTATTTAAAAGTTTTCATTTCAGACCAACCTTTGTGGTTACTTTAGATCTTTTGAGTTTACAAAGCTGCCACACAGGTCTTCCCTGAGTTAGTCAGGTTAGCATGTGGCCCCTTTTCGTCCATACAACATACAGATCATGTATCATAGAAATGTACACTTGAAACCTGTATAATCTTATTAACCAACTAGAGACTTGATGCACGAAATTGGTGCAAGGGGCTCAGCCCTTGCAGCCCCAGCTTCATCCGGAACAGGTCATCCTGAAGGACGTCCGGATGGTCATTTGGTTGTCCAGTCTAATTAGCATATTATGCTTTTATTATTATAGATGTCATCCCAATAAATTGAATTTAAATAAATTAAAAAACAACCCAATAAATTTAATTTAAAAATATAAAATGAAAAACCCCTCCCTGGAGTCCTACAACTTAAGTTAACATTTCCTAACATTAATCTCACAAATCTCCAAACTACCCTTTTTGATTGTTATGCCCAGATTTCAGGATCCCCAAGAAACCACATCAGGGAGCCAGCCAGGTCCGATGCAAAAGCATAAGAGTCTTTATTCGAGCTAGCTTGGCTCCCCCACCTTGCAGATGCAGCAGCAGGAAGCAGAGAGAGAGTGAACTCTGTGTGTAGAGGGGTTTTATAGGGGGTTGGAGTAAGGGGAGGAGAAAGGGCTGTGGCCTTGCCTATTGGCCAGGCGCAAGTCTGTGTCTTGTTCCTGGGTGTGGCTAGCAGAGGCTTAGACTTCTGGGAAGAAGCTCCTTGCCAAGCACATGGCCAAGGCAAGATGGAGGGCGTAGCACTTACCCTGGGGCAAGATGGAGGGCCTAGCCCTCGCCCTTTCATGATAAGGAAATAATGTTTTAGTGTTATGTGATAAATCAACCTCATTTATATGTGTTTATTTTATAAAGTATAGCCAACATGGATTTTCAGCTTTATGTCAAAGGTCCCTCATAATAGACTCAATACAAATTCCTCAGAAGACTGACACTACAGCATGCTGGGAGAGTGTCCCGAGGGCCAGCGCAGAAGTGGGATGTCTTTAGACATGCAGGGTCACTCACAACTGAAACGCCCACCTGTGCAGGGCACCTTTTTCATCTTAAGTGGTACAAGGTCTTCCAGTTGGAGATGCCATAAAAGCTAATTGTAAGCATCGCTTTTCTACCTCCCCTTTCCTTTACTAATGCTGGAGACTTGTCATTACTCTTTGCCAATTTCTGTAAACACAGATATCAAGGTCTAATTCCACATTAACTCAATCTACTCAAAATTTCAAGTATGTTGACATTTTAATCTACTTATTAAATTGCAAAAAGAAAAAACATATTTTTGTGCAGTGTATTGACAGTTTGAAAAAAGTGCTGTCTTTAAATAAGAGAAGTACCATATGGTTTTACTCATATGTGGAATCTAGTGAACAAAATAAACTAACAAGCAAAACAGAGACAGACTCATAGAGAGCAAGCTGACAGCTGTAGTATTTCCAAACTACACTCCAAGGACCGTGTGATTGGCTGGCTAGCATATGAAAAACTGTGGTGGAATAGAAAAATAAAGACAAATATAAACCTCCAAAAAGAAAAAAGAAATTGCAAGTGTAGTGATGAGACTCTACCAAAAAAGTCATTTAAAGGTGATGGTGATTCTCACCCAATTGACCACCGTCCCCATAGCAATTACTGCTACAGGGCATATGTCAGCATTGCTGGAGAAATGAAAACCTTCAAGTCTTCTGCCACAGGAAGATTATATTTAGGTAGCAAAGTAAGATACAACAGAGACTAGAATAAGAGAGATATAAATAATGATAGAAAATATGTCACAAAAGCACACTGAAAAATAACTATTGTCGAGAAAACAAGAGTTCCAAAGACTTTTTGCTCTGATAACTAGAAGATAAAATCTGAGTCTAGAAATACACATAGCCTTGCCAGGCTGGTGTTGCTCAACGGTTGAGTGTTATCCCATGTACCAGGACATTGCAGGTTAAATTCCTGGTCAGGGCACATGCCCGGGTTGTGGGCTAGAACTCCAGTGGGGCCATGCAGGAGGCAGCCCATCAATATTTCTTTCTCATCAATGTTTCTACATCTCTCTCCCTCTACCTCTCTCTCTCTAAAATCAATAAAAATATTTTAAAAAAACAACAACCCATAGCCTAGCCCTGGCTGTTGTTGCTCAGTGGTTAGAGTGCCACGCCGGCCCCTCCACCCAACACACAGACACACACACACACACACACACACACACACACACACACACACACACTGAAGGGTTTAATTCTGGGTCAAAGGCACATACCTGGGTTGCAGATTCCATTCCAAGCTCCAGTCCGGGCTCGTGGGAGGCAACCAATCTCCTTCTCTCTCTCTCTCTCTCTCTCTCCCCCCCCCATCTCTCCTTCCATTCTAAAAATCAAAGGATAATTATCCTCAGGTGAGGATTAACAAAAATAAGAAAAAACTTAAAAACGCACAGCCTATGGTTGGGTGGAGGAAGGCTGCAGGAAAGTTGTTTTCCACGTGGGTGGAAAATTAGTAACCTAACCAAAGGCCAATTTAGCATTATTGCGAATAACTCCCTGGGCCCCAGGGATACTGTGGATTCATTCTTCCTATGTATCTATCACATATGTTATTTAAAATATTTGTTATTCACTTGTCTTTAGGTAGCTATTTACCTGGTTATATGAGCCTTTTAATAACCTGGTTATATGAGCTTTAATAAATTACCTTCATTTATCTCATCAGTTTGCAATGGTTCCATTTTGCCAACATTGGGACTCTTTAAGATGGCCTCAGAGCAGTCACTTACCCCCATCAGCCATTTGGAGCAAAAGGATATCTAAGGTAACAAGAAGACATTTGTCAAAGTTATGGCTATTCTTGTTTGTAATACATGACCGATATTTTGTTCTTAACTTTCAATCTAGCAATTTGAAGGTTTTTCCTTATATGGCCAACAATCCGGTGATTTCTGTTGAGTATGTGTTACTGACTCCACAGCAGATGCTCAAGGCTGAGTTTCTAGCTTTGGACAGAGCAATGTAATTGACTACATATTACTGTTATCAGTCCTACATAGTTCAAATCACTCTGGTAATTCTTGCCAGATCCAATATAGATCAATCCTTTGTGTCTGTTGTTAACCATTGCAATACTCTATATCCAGCTAAAGGAACAGACAGTGAAACATCCCCTCTAAAGGGGCATCAAAACTGCCCACATTTTCTAAAGCCCCAATGCCTCCCTGGGCTGATGCTGATTTGCATGGCTGAAATAAGGTGATCCGTTTACTGAGGCAACAAAGCTGACGATTAGGTTGTAACCATTACTCGTTGGAAATAATTATTTAACTTTAGTTCAAATTTATCAGTCACCAGGGAGTAGTTGCCTCCAGATTGCCATCTAAAATTTTGCTTTGAAAGAGTTTCTAATTGTCATGGACTAGAATATATTGTTTTTCTTAATTATATTACAGTTTCATTATTGGATAAGGTTAACAAGATCAAATAATTAATTAAATTCTAACAAATACAATCCACACAACTTCATTCTTCAGCCACTCTTTGGAGGAAAAAAAAAAGGCATTTCTTTTTCTTTGCTGTAACCTCTCATAAGCTATGAAAAGCACCTGGCAATTAAACCCCAAGACTGTTAGCTCCTCTGGTTCAAACAGCCCCTCTGTTCAAACTGAGGGACAAGATAAACTACTCTCAAGGCTACATTCTTGTATACCCCTCCTCCCTGCTGTTTTAATAACTCTAGGGAAATTGAGCCTGAAAGTTTCTACTTAGTAGAAGGACTCTACTCCCTCCCTTTCAAACCCAAGCTGCCCCCCTTTCAAACACTTTATAACTTTTGCTCTAAGAATGTTTTACAGGCTTTGGAAAAATACTAATATGACACCTCCCAGACTGTCTCCCAAAGAACTAACAAAGACAACCCTTCTGATGTCTGCTCAATTTCAGCCCCCAAATCTCCCTTCTTTTCTTGTCTTACAACACAGCAGCCACTACGACAGCATTGGTTAGCAATGCACCAGCCCTTTCCCGTTTGGGAAAGTAAAATAAACTTTCTCTCTGCACCTATCTCTTATTTTATTTATTTATTTATTTATTTATTTATTTATTTATTATTTTCAGTAGCATTTTTAAATGTTTTATTTTATTTATTTTTTAAGTTACTAAATATTTTATTTATTTTTTAATTTTTTTTACCTATCTCTTATTTTAGTTGTGAATTCTTTCACAGCTCATGTCATCTGCCAAAAACTCTAACAGTGACCACTTGTTTATCAAGAGAAAGTGATCCAACTGTCATAATAACCTAGTTATTGCAATATTTGACATATGGAATCAAGGCAAATTACTCTAATAGGAATTTACTGGGTCTCTGGAGGTTTGGCTGCATAATAAATGGCACAGGTGTCTTCTAAGTTTGAGTATTGGCAGTGACAAGATGCTATTTTTTAAAAACTGCAATAATGTTTCAAAATTAATTACAATGATTGACATATTCTGAGGTTTGCAAAGTTTCTTATTTCTTAACTTTTCTTTCCACTTTTTAAGCGTATGTTCCTTCCTATTTTCAGCCTCATTCAAATAACTTAAAAATGTTTTCCTATCTCCAAAAAGTATTTAAAATCTTCCCAAGTGATACAAAATTATCTATATAGTAGATTCATATCTATGGGGAAATAGAAGAAACTGGTTAGGAAAAAAAAACTAACAAAAATAAATAAAAATGTTTAAGATGGGTAAAGTTTATTCTTTCTATTTTTTCAAATGTCTATAACTAGAAAATATCACTTTTGTGATAATAACAATAATAATCCTATATAATAAAAGGCTAATATGCAAATAGACCAAACAGTGGAACGACTGGTCACTATGATGCACACTTACCACCAGGCGGCAGACACTCAACGCAGGAGCTGACCTCTTGTGGTCAGTGCGCTCCCAGAAGGGGAGCGCTGCTCAACCAGAAGCCAGGCTCATGGCTGGCGAGTGCAGCAGAGGTGGTGGGAGCTTCTCCCGCCTCCCCAGCAGTGCTAAGGATGTCTCACTGACAGCTTAGGCCCGCTCCCTAGGGAGCGGGCCTAAGCCATCAGTTGGCCATCCTCCGAGGGCTCCCAGACTGCGAGAGAGTACAGGCCAGGCTGAGGAACTGCCCCCCCTCACTCCCCGAGTGCATGAATCTCGTGCACTGGGCCTCTAGTAATATGATAATGATGATAACAATCCCAATAACATAGTGGAAAGAACATGAGCTCAGGAGTCAAATAATCTGATTAAAACCTTTGCCATGAGACCATAGGCAAGTCTCATTTTTTCTCTGTAAAACACTGTTGTTAGCTTTACAACAAATTACTTATAGAATAACTTCCTCACAAAGCTGCTGTGAGAATTAAGTAAAATAATTGTACAAAGTGTATCATATCACATGTTACTTTGCTACACAGTGAGATCTTTATCACAAATGAGAGAAGTCTCACTGAAAACTAAGATGAAATACCTTCTTTTTAAAAATTTATTTTATTGATTTTTTACAGAGAGGAAGGGAGAGGGATAGAGAGTTAGAAACATCGATGATAGAGAAACACCGATCAGCTGCCTCCTGCACACTCCCCACTGGGGATGCGCCCGCAACCAAGGCACATGCCCTTGACCGGAATCGAACCTGGGACCCTTGAGTCCGCAGGCTGATGCTCTATCCACTGAGCCAAACCAGCCAGGGCTGAAATACCTTCTTGAACCCAAGGTGCCAAGTCTTTGTCTCTGCAGAAGCATGCATTCAGAAGGTTGGATTCAACATAGCAATGTCTTCCACATTGGCTGCGTCATCCCCAGGTAACCCGGAGTGGCTATCACAAAGCTGTGGCTGTGGGAAACAAGGAGGCAGGCAGGCGTGCAGGTGATTGGCTTTGGGTCATGACAAGGGTTTCAGCTTTTTCTCCTGTAACCAGAGTAGCATTAGATTTTGTAATATAAATATAAAATGACTATTAAGTGATATCTTTATAGTAAATAGCTGCCATAAAAATAATTAACTGAAGAGTCCAAAATTCTCTGCCTGCCCGACTGCTGTGACATGGGATATGGTTGGGAAACCACCTCCCCACTCTGCAGAGGAAGGATGGGGAGCTTGCTCTCATGTTCTCCATGTGTAACAATGGTTCCTCCCAGGTAACCTGGGATAACTAGGCCCAGGTTGTTCTCATTCTCTGGAGAGAAGCCAGTGTCAATGACTGTAGGTATTTAACTGTTTAAGGAAATATGCAAGCCCCATTATGGACCTCTAGGATATGTGACCTCTGGTGAATGAAGTGGTTTGCATAAAAATTTGGAAAAAAAAATCTTTTGAACAGAAATTATTAACAAACATGTTCTGAGTCTCTACTAACTGCCAAGACATAAAGATACCATACAAAGTAAATGCTGCCCCAATAGTCAATCCCTAACAAATCCTGTCTACTTTATAACCACGGTACACCCTTGTTTTTTATCCTCACCGCCATATTGTTAACCCGAGCTTTTAACTTCTCTCATTTAGATGAATGGAAACAACCTTCTGATTGTTTTTTGTTTTTGTTTTGGCAATTGTTTCCCATGCCTAATTGACTATCCCCTCTCAAAACTCCACGCTCTCCTGGAAAATACCCAGGCTGCTCTGACTTTGCCTCCGATTTTTCTCCGCAGTCTCATCCCTCATCATCCTGGGTCCTGCAATTCCAGTAAAACTGAACAATTCCAGTGAAAGTCAAGGATTCAGGGGCCATATCATGCTCTATCCGCTCAAACTTTTGGTCACCTTGGTGTGCATTTGGCCAACTCTTTGCATAGATAATTCTTTGTCATTGTCCCAAAACTCACTGAATTAATCATGCCTTTTAATTTTCATATTTCTGATGCTTTGACATCTGGGCCTTTGCTGACCTGGGAAAGACAGAGCCTCTGAGGTTAGCCAGTTCCTAGACACAATAAAAAGGTCGCCTGCTAACACATCTTACCTATGAAAACCAACCCATTCAGACCCCTTACCCAGACCACTTCCTTATTAGGATCTCCAGAGGCTCTCACCCTCCAGGCCACTATCCCACTGCCCTATTCGTCCTTGGACCAGGATACAGGCTCCGAGGGACAGCCTTCCCCGCTCCAGAACCTGCTGGAATGATTCATGCTAGCTAAGCCTAAGCCTCCTTACTCTGTCTCTGGGTCCTTCCATGAGACCACAGTAAGGATCTTTGTCATGTTTTGTCCTCCTGACAGACTCTAGTGTCTCTCTGTGAGGTCCTGTGTGGCATGGTATGTCTCCCCCTATTGAGTAACAAACCATTTTTTCAATGGTAATCCTTTCTTCATCTGTCAGCCTCACCCATACCTGAATAATGACAAACATACATTCAAAATTTCTCACCTACCTAACCATCTTTTTTTTTTTAATCCTCACCCAAGGATATTTTTTCCATTGATTTTTAGAGAGAGTGGAAAGGAGAGGGAGAGACAAAGAGAAACACCGATGTGAGAGGGACACATCAATTGGTTGCCTCCGGCATGCCCCAGACCAGGGCCAGGAGCCTGCAACCAAGATACATGCTCTTGACTGGAATCGAACCCAAGACCCTTCAGTCTGCAGGCCAATGCTCTATCCACTGAGCCAAATCAGCTAGGGCTACCGACATAATCATCTTGTGGGAAACCTGCCCAAACCCCTTTTCTCTCTTAATCTAAATATGATGCAATGGATCTCACCTATGCTTCCATTGGCCTCATCACACATTGCATTGAAATTGACTGATTCCATTGTAGATGGAATCTAGCCCACCAAGCTGCCCGGTTAGAACTACATCTTGTACATAGACTTATGCCAATGCTTAAAAGAACACCTACGCCTATGGTACTGTACGGCAAACTCTCCATTTAGGTTTATTAAATTGACCTAAACCAGATTGTTCCAATGCAGCATGGTAAATACAAAGAGAGCAATAAACAGGGTGGGCACTGTGAGAACGCAAAGGATGCACGTGGGACTCTTACTTGACATGGGACATTTTAAGAGGGTAAATGTTGGCTTGCTTTTGGCTTTAAAAGCCCGGGATATTTCTACTTTCAAAAAAATGTGTGCATTGTTCCACAGTAGATTTAAAAGCACTAATAGAATGAAAAACGATAGCCTCAGAATATGTTAACCTGGCATATTTTCAAAAGCAGAAAAAGTTATTACCTCAATTAAATTAGCTGCCCTGGATTCCATCTTCTTAATGAATTTTCACCTTCCCTGTCTTCATTCCCTCTGCCGCTACCTTGGCCATGGCTTTTGTTGGCCGCATGCCTTCCTGGGGAAGGAAGGACCTAGAAGTGACTAAGTGTCCTGAGTTAAAGTCCCAGCTTGGCCATCGCTTTCACAACAAGGACAAACTGTGAACCAAACATGTGTCTCTCCAGTGTGCTCACATCATCTACCAGTCAGCATTGGAGTGAAGCATAGTTACTCCACCGAATGTCTGCACATGTTAAGAACTCAGTGATGTTAACAATCACTACCCTTCCAATAGCTTCCTCACTACTCTCCTCATTTCCAGTTGCAAACATGCCATTAAATTGTTACTCTCCATGGGCACTGTTCTAACGTATCATTCTGGCCATTTTTTAATTAAATTTATTGGGGTGATATTGGTTAATAAGATGACATAGGTGTCAACTGAAACTTCTATGATGCATCATCTGTATATTGGATTGTGTGTGTACCACTCAAAGTCAAATCTCCTTCCTTCACCGTGTATTTGATCCCCATTACATTTTACTACATCTACCCACTTCCCCCTTCCCCTCTGGTAACCACCATACTGTTGTCTATGTCTATGATTTTCTGTTTGTTTGTCCTATTTGTTTATCTGTTGTTTTTTTCTTGGCCATGTTTCAATCCTACCTTTAAATATTTTTCAAAAGTTTATGAGATGAAGTCTAAAATCTTGACTATGACACCAGAGACTCCAGTTATCAGCCCTTCTCTGGCCTGGCTGAGCCTCTACTAGTAGCTACTGAATGCTCCACCTCTGCCTGCAGAAAGCTACACCCTCAACCCCCGCAGTCCGTACCCTTATGCCACACAAGTCAGTCCTCCTTGCATGTCCCTGGTTCTTTTCAAGCTGCTTCCTCAGGACTAGGGTTCAGAGGGAGTTTTTTCAAGTCGGTCTGTACGCATGTCCTTCAAGAGGAACAACCTAGGACTCCAGAAGCCTTAATCTCACTCATGATCCCTGCTGATTTTTACAGCCGGAGGTATGGGGACTTCTCTTCCTGACTCTGAAACCAAGGAGGGGCTGGGAATCCCCCTTACTCCTCAGGGGGGACCTCTGCAGCAGAGATATTTCTCCAGATTTTTAGATGTGGGACCAGCCCGTCTACATCTCTGCCCCTTCTACTAGGCTCCATGTGGCTTCTTTATTTTATTTTATTTTATTTTATTTTATTTTATTTTATTTTATTTTATTTTATTTTATTTTATTTTATTTTATTTCTAGAGTTCCGATGCATGAAAATTCATTCAAGAGTAGGCCTTCCTTCCCCCCAGCTGCTAGTACCTAGGACCTAGGCTGGCTTCCCTCCTCCAGCCATCCGCAGGCACCCGGGACCCAGGCTGACTCAAGCCCCGGCTAGGTCAGGAAGGATATCTGGAATGACATCCAGAAAATGTCTGGTCTAATTAGCATATTACCCTTTTATTATTATAGATTTTATTTTATTGATTTTAGAGAGAGAGCAAGTGAGGGAGAGAGAAGCATTGATTTCATGGTCCACTTTTTTATGCATTAATTCTTGTATGTGCCCTGATTAGGGATCAAACCCACAACCTTGGTGCATCAAAATGATGCTCTAACCCAGTGGTCAGCAAACTGCGGCTCACGAGCCACATGCGGCTCTTTGGCCCCTTGAGTGTGGCCACCAAGTTTCAATCGCACTGTATGTGTGCGCCCGCATGTGGTATTTTGTGGAAGAGCCACACTCAAGGGGCCACAGTTTGCCGACCACTCCTCTAACCAAATGCGCTACCTGCCTAAGGCCATGACTTTTTCTTTAAATCCCTAGTTGTAGGACTTTGATTCAGCCTAATGTCTCTAATATCTAACAAAATTTCTGACTCAGTCAACACTTGTGGAATAAACAGAGATGGAATGAAGACGTGACAAAATAAACACCTGATAGAGTTCTATTAGACTATGAGTGATCCTTGTAGAGAATTTGTTGCCAAACCTCAGCCTGTGTGTTCATTGGGCACTAATATTAAGAGTCAGAGGAAAAATAATGAAGAAAAGAAGAAATTATATATGATGCTAAATATTTTCTCGGGAATTACTTTAGGTTTCTATAAATAGAGAAATGACTGAAACAGGTGTCTTGGTAAAAACTGAAATGTTTTTACATTTTAATCACTGCATAAAAACTACAAAGCTGCCAATAGGGAATGCATAAGATTAAGTGATTAAAACAGTTAAATAATGAAGACCCATTTTTCTGATAAGATAATAAAAAGCCCCCAAACCATGAATCACTTATATTGTTCTCTGTAATACATTCCTGAGATTACCCAGATGGTCATTTACACACCCCTTCCATTCAAATCTTTCTTCTCAAAGCCTGAAATTATTTCCCCACCACTTTCCTATCATACCCTTTAAGAACAAGTTCAATTTATAGTCTGTCTGAGCAATTCCCCCTTACCTACTATGACTCATATTAATTTGCAACTCAGCAGAGAAAAAGATGGTGTCTCTAAGAACAATTATTTAAGGCAGTGGTCGGCAAACTCATTAGTCAACAGAGCCAAATATCAATAGTACAACGATTGAAATTTCTTTTGAGAGCCAAATTTTTTAAACTTAAACTATATAGGTAGGTACATTGTTATTAACTTAATTGGGGTACTCCTAAGGCTTAGAAACAGCCACATTCAAGGGGCCAAAGAGCCGCATGTGGCTCGCAAGCCGCAGTTTGCCGACCACGGATCTAAGGGATAACCACATCGCGTAAAAGAGATGAGGTGGTACAATTATTCCCAAGCAGATTCACTTTCATATGCTTTATAGAATAGATGAAATTAGATTGACAGAGAAGAGGATAGCTGGAAGTACATGTAAAGGAAACTGCTGAAGTAGAAAAGAAGGATCTTTTACTCTTTGAGACAGTGTGTGTAGGGTATTATGCTAAGTGAAATAAGTCAGTCAGAAAAAGATAAGCATTGCATGATTTCACTCATATGTAGAGTCTAATGAACAAAATAAACTAATGAACAAAATAGATCCAGAGACATAGAAGCATGGAACAGACTGTCAAAGCTCAAAGGGAAGGCAAGGGTGGGTGGGTGGATGAGAAGAGATCAACCAAAGAACTTGTATGCATATACTAGCATATGCATGGACACAGATAATAGTGTGGTGAAGGCCTGGGGCAGAGGGTGGGCTAGAAGAGATCAATGGGGGGAAATGTGGCATATGTAATGCTTTCAACAATAAAGATTAAAAAAAAAAGAAAATTGCTGAAAATGTATAAGTGGTGGGTATTAGTCAGAAAAGCCTAGGTTATGATGCCATAGCAAATAACTCCCAAAGTGCAGTTACTTAATGCACAAGTCAATTCTGCCTTTTCTACAGTGTACCCAGTGGGTTGATGCTTGGTTATGCACAGTCACTAAAGACCCACGCTAAGGGATGGTCCACTATCTTTTAGAGCATCTTCTGCAGTATGCAGCCTCCTCAGTTGCTGTAGCAGGGAGAGAGAAATACTGGCAAATTGCACACGGACTCACTACAGCCTCAGCCTGGAAAGGAGACATATCACCTCCCAATAGCTCATTGACCTCAGAAATAGCCACATAGCCCCCTCTAAGAAAGGTGACTGAGAAATGTAGGAGAGTAAATAAAATAGTTACTGAATGTTACCATCTCTTCCACTTAGTGTAAATATCTTTCTATAGAATCTTCTAGATGGTACTGTGAGAGTTGATTTCAAAAACATTGTAGACCATAACTATGAGTCTACTAGAGAAGGAAAAACCAAAAAAACAAAAATTACTAAGATATATATATATATATATATATATATAATGTTTTTTATTATGTTTTAAAATATTTTTTTTAAAACACTTAAAATATTTTTTACA
>NW_005370343.1:1403658-1419818 GCF_000412655.1 Myotis brandtii
AGATATAGATATAGATATAGATATAGATATAGATATAGATATAGATGATATAGATATAGATATCCCAAAATATTTTACTCCGTTTTCTATGCTCTTTTATCTAGTATAACTCCTCTTTCTTAAAGACAAATATATTGAAATATAACTTCTTTCTTACAAACAAGAAGGATCAGTGCCATCTGAGAATGATAATAAATCCTTGGATAGAAAAATTTTAAGGGACCAGGGAATAAAATATGAACAAATATTTCTAAATCCTTCTAAATATATTCGTCCAGGTTCTGTCAGGATGTAAGATGGAGTGCCTCCCATGTGCCAGATAAGCTGCCAAAGGCTCTGTCTCTGGGTGCACATGGTTAAATAAACCTTGTTCCCACCCAAAGCAGGGACAGCAGATAAATACATGAAGTCATGTCTCCAGAAAACCATCACAGAATATTCTGAAGTTTAAGGATTAAAAAAAAAGAGAAAAATCAGATCTGTAGGTAGACATGACAGTAAGGGTTTGAAGAAACTTCATAGTGCAAGTGACATTGAAAGAAACTTAAAAGACAGTTTGAGTATAATTCCAAATATTAGAAAAGTGCTCATTATTTTTTTCAATATTTTTGACCACACATTGAAAAGAAAACTTATCTTCCCATTTACTCACTTGACAGAACTGACAGGAGTCCATAGGGATACCACCTTTTCTGGTTCCATATCATTTGGTGTTGCCTTTTCTAATTGCTGTGCTGAATGTAAGTGTGAAAAACCAACCATGAGGCATAGGAAGCTGAGGGCAAAAAGCCTGCTCATTTTCTGCTTCTTTCCCAGTTGATGGCTGAGTCAGCTTTTAAAATAACGCTTCCCTTATTTGTTATTCCCCTTCCTTAGCACCACTGCCAGCAGTACTTTCCACTTCACATGAATTTTGGCCTATTCCAATTTTCCACTTCTCTGCTTCTAATCCCATAGTTATAAATGGAATCCAGGCTACACTAATATCTCTTACTTGCAGGCACTGAAGAGATCAATATTTCAAAGTGCTATATGTTTTATAGATCAGCTACTGAATGCATAGTAAGCAATATTTGAACCATTATAATATTTGTAAGTTACATAAGCCAGTGACCAAAACAGGCAAGCTTCCCCTTCTCGCTAAATTTCTAAAGGTATCTTGATGACTGACCAGTGAGCCACTGTTCACATGTCTTTTCCTGGATCTAAGCACTGGAGACATGGCAGAGATTGAAGTAGAAAAAAATCACCAAAATTGCCAACAGTGCTTTGGGTAATGTAATGCGAGCACACTCATTGACGAGCTGACATCCCCAGTGTCCAGCATGAGGCTTCACCCAATGGCAGTACTCAGTTCCTGCGAGTCTTTGTCCTTACCCATTCCTTCACTCATTCAATCAACAAATACTCACTGAGCACTCATATTTTATGGCTTAAACTATCCTGCAATGATAAAAGGTCAAATAGATCTCTTCTCAAGAGGTTCTTGGTCACCAGAAGAGAAACATGTGTCCATAGGCAATGGGGCCTAATAAGGGCAGTGATAGGAACACACAGGGCTTGGAAGTGCAGGGAGGCCCCAATCTCGAGGAGCCCAAGGGGATTCCAGCTGGAAGTGATGACTGAACGGGTGGTCAAAGGATGAATAGGAGTCAGCCAGGTCAGAAACTTCAAACTGCATATCTTAGAAAGAATGGTATATGTAGGGAACTGCAGGTGGTTCAATATGACGAGAGCAGTTCATGACAATGAGCATGTGACAGATAACAACAGAAAGTGAGCAATGATCTGTGCTTCAAAAATATTGGCATTTTTGGGACAATTCAAGATAAAAAGTAGCACTTTGGGGTGATCCATTGTATGCATATATGTATTTGGTGTTTTTACATATTTTTAAATTTTTCTTTCTTATAATAGTCTTCAATTAAGTTTTGCAGTTGAGAAAACTAGGACACAGAGGTTAAATATTTTTTCCTTGGCTCTTCATCAAGTAAATTACAAAATTAATCTGCAAGCCATGGACTCTAAAGTTGACAAAAGTAGACCAAAATTCTAATTGAATGATATTTGAAACCAGACCAAGGGGCATACATTCTGAGTATAGAAATTTGAAGAAGGGAAAAAAATCTGTGTTCTTAGAGTGCATATAGGAAAATCATGTGGTAGGTAACATGTGAACCTGAAATGCAGGCTACAAATTCACAGGAAAAGAAGGAAAATATTTTCACAGGCAGAAAATAAATTGTTGCTTAAGAAGTTGTCATTCAGCCCTAACCGATTTGGCTCAGTGGATAGAGCGTCGGCCTGTGGACTGAAGGGTCCTGGGTTTGATTTCAGCCAAGGGCATGTACCTTGGTTGCGGGCACATCCCCAGTAGGAGATGTGCAGGAGGCAGCTGATCGATGTTTCTCTCTCATCGATGTTTCTAACTCTCTATCCCTCTTCCTTCCTCTCTGTAAAAAATCAATAAAATATATTTTAAAAAAAGAAATTGCCATTCATTTATGGTTTAATTCTTTTGTTATGCATTATTCTTGTAAAAGGACAATGGAGGGTTCAACAAATATTTATTGCCTATGATATATTAAATCTTATGTCTCTTTATAAGCCTTCTCTCAACCCCCACCACAAACTAATATTTTCCATCCATTAAATGGGAATGAATCCATATTAAATGTAAAAATATAAGTGAGGCATATACATAGAACAGTACTTGGCATAGCGTAGGCTGTTGGCTGACATCACCTTCATTTTACAGGTAAAGAAACTGCCTTGTGGGAGATCAAGTGTCCAACTAGAGGAGAAAAGAGTTCATTGTAACCCACGTATATCATACCTTCACAGCCTTTTAATTAAACCAGACAAATTTATTTGTCTAGGGTTAAACTGAGGCAGAACTTTAATAGACAATGTAGGCATTCAAGGAGGCAAGAATACTCTCCCAAAACTAAATTTCTAAGGTTTGATTGCCCCACAACCCCCGCCCATTGATATCTTCACTAGTAGCCCTGTGCACAAATCCGTGCGCGAGTAGCTCGCTGCCACTTGCCTCAGGTGGCCACTCTGCCCACCGCTGCTGGTAGCTCTCAGCCGCTTGTAGCGTGTCCAACTAGAGGAGAAAAGAGTTCATTGTAACCCACGTATATCATACCTTCACAGCCTTTTAATTAAACCAGACAAATTTATTTGTCTAGGGTTAAACTGAGGCAGAACTTTAATAGACAATGTAGGCATTCAAGGAGGCAAGAATACTCTCCCAAAACTAAATTTCTAAGGTTTGATTGCCCCACAACCCCCGCCCATTGATATCTTCACTAGTAGCCCTGTGCACAAATCCGTGCGCGAGTAGCTCGCTGCCACTTGCCTCAGGTGGCCACTCTGCCCACCGCTGCTGGTAGCTCTCAGCCGCTTGTAGCTCGCTGCTCCGCCCTCCTGTAGCTCTCCCCACTCTTGGCTCGCTGCCCCACCCTCCTGTGGCTCTCTGCTGCTTGTAGATTGTTTGTCCTGGCTAATTTCATGTTCCTCTATTATTATATTAAATTTCAGGAACCTGAAGCTTCATGAAATTACCATCAATTCTGATTGCTTAAAATTAGATAGATAGTGTGAGCAAGACAGAGAAATAGATATTAGGCATTTATACTTTACTGTGATTTTACTACTATGCTTGAACTCTTCCTTACATGTTCTTCATATTGTAAACCTTTTCTATGATCTATAATTAACAAGTATACATTTCAGGTGATTTCATTGACCAGTGAGCAGGTGAGGTGACAGAAGACCCCTTAGTCATTACAAGCAGACTCTATCCTTTGATTTAGCAAAACCAAACCATATTCAAGTATCAAAAGAATGTAAAGTCACCAGGCTTTACAGAATCTCCAAAGTAATAATATGAGCCAGTTTCAAGGGAACAAGAATGACCCTCATTAAATAGTTTTAAAAATTAGGTATGTTAATACATCTTCAGTCCATAGGAGCAGCAGTCAAATGAAAATAAATTTAAAGAGTGGCTCTGGCCTCTGTGGTGTGTGTGCCCTGGGACAGATACCATCTTTTTTAATAACTTTGCTGTATTTCTTTACCAGATTATTGAAAAGTGCTTAATGAGCAGTTTCCCTCAGAGAAAATATCAAGTTCTCAGAAGCAGTTGCCATGAGAGATACTCTCAAAGCCTGATAATGTCATGATTATACTTTCACATTTCTTCCTAGAGTGTTAAAAATGGTGGTGCTTTCCTTTATTCCTCTTTAAAACTATGTTTTGCTTATAAAAATAATACATTTTCATGG
The DNA here is from genome assembly GCF_000412655.1 of Myotis brandtii. NCBI lineage: Eukaryota > Metazoa > Chordata > Mammalia > Chiroptera > Vespertilionidae > Myotis > Myotis brandtii. Next base: position 1,407,951 of record NW_005370343.1, read on the forward strand.
TAGAAAACCTGCAAATGGAAAAGTATAAAGAACAATAGAGAGCTATTTATGAAAAAGTATAAAGAACCCCTGCCAGGTGGTTCAGTCGGAGCAGCATCCCATAGACCGAAAGGTTTGATTCCTGGTCAGGGCACACACCTAGGTTGGGGGTTCAATCGCCGGTCAGGGTGCGTATAGGAGGCAACCAATCAATGTTCCTCTCTCTAATAAATCAATAAACATATTCTCAGGTGAGGATAAAAACACACATCAATGCGATTCCACTGTTCAAATACATAAGGTAACTAAGTATTGGTACTTTATTACATTCTAAACTTGAATTCCAGCATTATTTCCATGAGTAAGACTAAATGAATATATGTTAATTACTTTGGTATGCTACTTTAATTTTGTAACCCATTTTGTTTTTCAAGTTATCATTATCCCATGTTCATCATAGTCTTCTTGTAACCCAAACAACAGCTTCCTGGATATTTCAACATCCTCCAGTCTGTAGTGATATTTTTTTAACATCCAACACTTGCTTTCATTCATAACTCCTGAGTCTTTAGGCAGCTAGTCTCCCACTTTAGCCTAGTTTGTGTCATGCTGGTATCACCTATCTTTCTACAGCATAACCCATGATTACACTTGTTGACACTAAAGTCAGACCACCAACGGTCACCTTGCCCACCTTCCTCGCTGTGTGATTTGGCGTAAGTTACTTAAGCCTCCTAGGCCTCCATATTTTTTTCATCATTGAAATTAGAATGAAACCAGGTTAAAACATAAAACATATGAAGTGCATAACAGTGCCTGGCAAGAGTAGACCACGGCTACACATTGGCCTCACGCGTCAGTGTATGTTGAGAAGTAGTGCAGGACCTTTCAGTTATAGTGATAGTTACAACAGTCTCCAGACACTGCTGACAAGATCCTTGGGTATAATTGACCTTATTAAATGTTTCAAGATAGAAGAGTTATTACAGCAGAAAAGAACAAAATAAAATGTAATGTCAGACATCACTTTCCTAAAATTAAAAAAATAAGTCTCCCAAGGACATTTCTTACTGGCCATCTTCTCAGGTAACAGCACAGCTTTGCTTCTAAGAACCTCAGAAATGTCTTCTAAATGTTTCCTTCATAAGTCACCTCTGTCCCATTTTTACTGACCATTTGAGTATCTTTTTTGTGGATTATTTCTTTATGGTTCTTAAATAATTCATTTTTGGGGGGTTTAATATATTTCTTATTGACTTTCAGGTGTTATTTTTATGTCATATTGCCGGGGTTCTTGTCCCAGCATCAAGAAGGGTTCAGGAATCTGAAGAAGAGGCTGTGCGTAGATTAAAGAGTCCAGGGACTAATAAAGAGCCCAGAGACGAAATATAATTTTGAAAGGCATTGGGGGTCAGAGGAGCTTAGCTAAAGGGGCTAAGATCTAAGGTCTTAAGTCTAACGTCTTAGGTTCTCTCATCATCGTCCCCAGGACCCCATGCTTTTTATTAACACAACTTGTCCTGAGGCGAGACAGAGATATACACTTCAAAGGGTATACAGAAACATTGTCAGAATGGAAGAATTGGCTTACAGCTGTTCAGGTGTTTGGCCAGTGGGAGGCAATAACATGTAGATTAAGATGCCTTTTAGCTGTCTGGCAGCCACAATCAATTTAATGTATCCTATTCAGGTTTGGGAAAATGCCTTTAGCCATTCCCAGATGCAGGTGACTACATGTGTGACTCAACCCTGTTGAGTCCCCAAGTCTCATCAACCCTTTGATGAAACTCTTGAAATTATGACATGCTGGAATTGGTCACCAGCATCATATCATATTTTTGTTGTTGTTGTTAATAAAACATTTTAAGTGTTCCATTTTGATCCCTCTATTGGTATTTTGGCTATTATCTCTGCATAAATTTTACTGGTTTCACTGGAAACTACAATGTTCATCTTAAACATAAGCTAATCTACACGGATTTGTTATTTGACTCTTTCATGTAAAAATGCAAAAACCTTCTAATATCATAGTTCAATTCACCCCCACTATCCATTGTATTATAAATATCATGCCAGGCAGAACAGTAGAGAGGGGTCTTAAACCAATCCTCATGAGTCATTGAAGCTCCACTGAAGCAAACGACCTTCACTACTTCACTTTTTTATTTTTTATCTTTTATTTAAAAAACTAAATTTTTTCTCACTTTATTTTACTTTTTTAAATTAATATATTTTTATTTTTATTTTTATCATTACTAATATTATTTTACCTTTTTTGAGTTTTATTTTCTTTTATTTTTTCTTTCTTTTATTTATTTTATTTTGGATTAGTGTTCTACATTCTATTTTTATTTTTATGTTAGCATTATTTTACTATATCTCAATTTTTCCTTTATTCCAACACTTCTTCCTCATTTCCCCTTTTTCATCCTGTTTCTCTTACCTTGTTTCTGATTTAGTTTTTCTCTATCCTTTCTTTTTACTCCCTGTTAAAAATTGATCTTACTCGTATATCCAATTTCCTCTCCCCTGCTCCAAGTCCATGCACACTTCTCTTTTCTCCTTCTTCACTAACCATTTTTTTCCTTTTTTTTTTATTTCTTTCTGTCTTGTTGTTGTTTCTTTGATTATTTGTTAGTTTGGTTTTTTTCTTTTTCTTTTTTTTCTTGCTTCTGTTTTTCCTCTCCTCGCTTGTCATCTTCTTCTACTAATAGGTTAATTAGTTTCAATCACCAATTCAGGATTATCTACTCTATATTCTCCTTTTCCAAAAATAGGTGAATACATAAATAGATAGACTAAAGAAATTGGAAATTTATATATATATTTTTTTTCTTTTATTTCTGGAAATAATCTCTGCCTCTTCAGATTCAGCTCCCCTCCTTCTATTCTGGGTGTTGTTTGCATTTTCTGGATTAGTCATTGGCTAGGAGTTTACTCCCCATATACATATATTTCCCCCCTTCTTTTTTCTTCTCTTTCTTTTCTCTCCTACATTTTTTCCTTTTATCCATATCATTTTTGCACTCTTTTCTATCCCCTAATTCTCTTTTCTATGGTGTTCACCTTTATTTGGGATTGTTGGTATCATGAATACATTTGTGTTTGATGCCCTCTGTGTTGTGTCTTGTCACATTGTGTTTTGTGCCTTTAAGTCAACATGGTAGAGAGAGAGCTACATAACCAGACACCATGAGAGGAGTAAACAGGAAAGACAAAGAAACAGCCCCCATTGAAAGAAAAGGAGGAAACACTGGAAAAAGGAAGTAACCGAAATGGAGGCAAGCAATTTGTCAGAGAAAATTCAAAACAATTGTCATAAGGAAACTGAAAATGATGGAAGAGAAATTCAACAACATGTGTAAGAACCAAGAGGAAATGAAGAAGAACTAAGAAGAAATGTAGAATGACATCGTTGCAATAAAGAACAGAATAGAAAGAATCAACAGTAGACTAGAAGAAGTCAAGGACCACATCAGTGAGCTAGAAGACAAGGTAGCAAAAAATACCCAAGCAGAGCAGCAACTGGGAAAAAAAATATTATAAAACAGGAGGAGAGCTTAAGGGAACTTTGGGACAACATGAAACAAAACAAGATCAGCATAATAGGGGTGCCAGGAGGAGAGGAAACTGAGAAAGGAATAGAAAACCTGTTTGAAGAAATAAGGACAGAAAACTTCCCTGATATTGGGAAGAAAAAATTCACACAAGTCCAAGAAGCTCACAGAGTCCCAAACAAAATGAACCCAAAAAGACAGACACCAAGACACATTATAATTAAATTGCAAACACCAACAGCAAAGTTAGAATCTGACAGGCTGCCAGAGAGAGACAGAAAGCTACCTACAAGGGATCTCCCATCAGACTATCAACTGATTTCTCAATAGAAACACTTCAGGCCAGAAGGGAATGGAATGAAATATACAAAGTCATGCAAAGGAAGGGTCTTCTAAACTCAAGAATACTGTACCCAGCAAGGCTATTAATCAAAACTGAAGGTGAAATTGGGATCTTCATAGACAAAAATAGACAAGGAAATTTATTACCACCAAACCAGCAATGAAAGAAATGATAAAGGGTCTGCTGTAAAAAGAAGAAACAGGAAACAAAGAAGGAACACAGACATAAAGAATAAAAATGGCGACAAACAAGTACTATCAATAATAACTTTAAATGTAAATGGATTAAATGCCCCAATCAAAAGACATAGGGTAGCTGAATGGATAAGAAAACATGATCCATATATCTGCTGTCTATAGGAGACCCACCTCAGAACAAAGGACTCACACAGACTGATAGTGAAGGGATGGAAAAAAAAATTTTCTGGCGAATGGAAGCGAAAAAAAAGTTGGGCCAGCCTCACTTATATCTGACAAATTAGACCTCAAAGTGAAGGCCATAATAAGAGATAAGGAAGGCCACTTCATAATACTAAAGGGAGCAATTCAACAAGAGATATAACTCTGATAAACATATTTGCACCTGATACAGGACCACCCAAATACATTAAAAAAAAACCACACACTTCTGGAAGATATCAAGGGAGAGATCTACAGCAATACAGTCATACTAGGGGACTTAATAACCCACTAACACCACTGGATAAATCCTCTAAACAAAAACTCAGCAAAGAAACATCAACCCTAAATGACTCACTATATCAGATGGAATTAATTGACATCTTCAGAACATTTCACCCCACAGCCACAGAATGTACTTTCTTCTCAAGTACATAAGGGTCATTTTCAAAGATAGACCACATATTGGGGAACAGGAAAAGTCTCTACAAATTCAAGAAGACAGAAATCATATCAAGAATTTCCTCAGATCACAATAGCATAAAATTTGAAATCAACTAGAATAAAAACAATGAAAAAAATCAAACACTTGGAGGCTAAATAGCATGCTATTAAACAATGATTGGGTTACCAAAGATCAAAGAAGAAATAAAAAAGCATCCTGGAAACAAACAATAAAAACACAACAATGCAAAATCTATGGGACACAGTGAAAGTAGTCTTGAGGGGGAAATTCATAGCTCTACAGACCTACCTCAGAAAACAAGAAAAATGGTAATAAATTATCTAACCCCACAACTCAAAGAGTTAGAAAGACAACAACAAGAAAGGCCCAGTGTAAGCAGAAGGAAGGAAATACTAAAGATAAGAGAAGAAATAAACAACATAGAGACACAAAAAAATACAAAAGATAAAAACAAAATTAAAAAAAAAAAAAAACAAGAGCTGGTTCTTTGAAAGGATAAACAAGATTGATGACCCTCTAGCCAGGCTCACCAAGAAGCAAAGAGAGAGGACACAAATAAAATTAGAAATGAAAGAGGTGAAGTAACAATTTCAAAATACAAAGGATTATGAAAAAAATATTATAACCAACTCTATTCCAACAAAATGGACAACCTAGGCAAAATGGACATATTCTAAGAAAAATATGAGCTGCCAAAATTCAATCAGCAAGAATCAGAAAACCTGAATAGGCCAATAACTACTGAAGAAATTGAAGTAGCAATCAAAAATCTTCCAGCAAACAAAAGCCTTGGTCTGGACAGCTTTACAGGGGAGTTCTACCAAGCATTCAAAGAACTAAAACCTATGCTCCTCAGACTATTCCAAACAATTCAAGAGGAAGGCACACTTCCAACCTTTCTATGAAGCCAGCATTACCCTTATTCCAAAACCAGATAAAGACACCACAAAAAAAGAGAACTAGAGCCCAATATCCTTGATGAACCTAGATGCTAAAATCATCAACAAAATTCTAGCAAATCAGATCCAGCATCACATTAGAAACATCATACACCATGACCAAGGGAAATTTATTCCGGGGATGCAAGAATGGTACAATATCCGCAAATCAAAAAATGTGATACATCACATAAACAAATTGAGAGACAAAAATCACATAATCATATCAATCAATGCAGAAAAAGCATTTGACAAAACCCAACGCCCTTTCTTGATAAAAACTCTCAGCAAAGTGGAAGCCTTATATGGCAAACCTACAGCCAACATCATACTCAATGGGCAAAAACTAAACTCATTTCCCCTAAGAACAGGAACAAGACAGGGATGCCTACTTGCACCATTCCTGTTCAACATAATACTGGAAGTGCTAGCCATAGCGATCAGACAAGATGAAGAAATAAAAGCCATACAAATTGGTAAAGAAGAAGTAAGCCTGTCCTTATCCACAAATGACATGATACTGTACATAGAAAAACCCCCAGACTCCAACAAAAATCTATTAGACCTAATAAATGAATTTGACAATGTAGCAGGATACAAAATTAACACCCAGGAATCTGTGGAATTTTTATACACCAACAATGAACTCACAAAAAGAGCAACTAAAAACAAATAAAAAAATACCATTTACCATTGAAGCAAAAAAAAATTAAGATACCTAGGAATAAACTTAACTAAGGAGGTAAAAGACCTGTACTCAGAAAACTACAGAACATTGAAAAAAGAGACAGAGGAATGCATAAGGAAATGGAAGAGTGCTATGTTCATGGATTGGTAGAATAAACATCATTAAAATGTCCATACTACTCAAAGCAACCTATAGATTCAGTGCAATCCCCATTAAAGTACCAACAGCATATTTCAAAGATCTAGAACAAACACTCCAAAAATTCATCTGAAATAAAAAAGATCCAGAATAGTCACAGCAATCCTAAGAAAGAAGAACAAAGTTGGAGGGATCACAATACCAGATATCAAGCTATATTACCAAGTCACAGTTCTCAAAACTACCTGGTACTGGCACAAGAACAGACATATAGACCAATGGCACAGAACAGAGAACCCAGAAATTGACCCAAGCTATTATGCTCAATTAATATTTGACAAAAGACGCAAGAGCATTCACTGGAGTCAAAACAGTCTCTTCAATAAATGGTGCTGGGAAATTTGGTCAGATACATGCAAAAAAAAATGAAACTATACAGAGGGGCCTTGACTTACAAGTGTCCCGACTAACAAGTTTTTTGAGATACCAGCTGTCTCTCGGCCAATTTTTTGCATTGAGTTGATAGAATAATTTGAGTTAAGGACCTCCTGAATGAGCCTTAACGAGCTCGGTCTCAGAACAAATTAAACTCGTAAGTCAAGGCCACACTGTATCATCAACTTACACCATACACAAAAACAAACTCAAAATGGATAAAGGACTTTAATGTAAGAGGGGAAACCATAAAAATCCTACTAGACTCCATAGGCAGCAGACATATGTCGTAGCAATATCTTTACAGACACAGCTCCTAGGGCAATGGAGACTAAGGAGAAAATAAACAAATGGCACTACATCAAAATAAAAAGCTTCTGCACAGCAAAACGACAAGAAAGCCCACTGCATGGGAGGGCACATTTGCCAATGCTATTTCAGATAAGGGTTTAATCTCCAAAATGTATAGGGAACTCATACAACTTAACAAAAAGAAGATAAACAATCCAACAAAGAAATGGGCAAGGGACCTAAATAGACACTTTTGACAGAAGACATATAGAAGGCTAGGAGACAAGTGAAAACATGCTCAAATTTACTAATCATCTGAGAGATGCAAATCAAAACAACAATGCAGTACCATCTCACACCTGTCAGAATGGCTATCATTAACAAATTAACAAATGACAGGTGCTGGCAAGGGTGTGGAGAAAAAAGAACCCTTGTGTACTGTTGGTGGGAATGCAGACTGGTGCAGCCATTGTGGAAAAAAGTATGGCGTTTCCTCAAAAAGTTAAAAATGGAATTCCCATTTGACCCAATAATCCCAGTTCTAGGACTATAACCTAAGAAGCCAGAGACACCAATCTGAAAGAATATATGTAGCCCTATGTTCATAGCAGCACAATTTATAATAGCTAAGATTTGGAAACAACCTTAAGTGCCCATCAGCAGATGAGTGGATTGAAAAACAGTGGTACATCTGCACAATGGAATACTACACCACTATAAAAAAGTAGGAACTTTTACCATTTTCAACAGCATGGATGGAACTGGAGAGAATTATGCTAAGTGAAATATGCCAATTGGAGAAAGATAAATATCACATGATCTCACTCATATGTGGGACATAATGATCAACATAAACTGATGAACCAAAAAGATCTAGAGACAAATGTCAGGGGAGTTGGGGGGGGGTGGGTGGTTAGAAAGCAACCAAAGGACTTATACACATGCAATTAGCATAACCAATAGACATAGAGATTGGGGTGGTGGGGGCTTTCCCAGGGTGGGAATGGCTGGGGGTTGGGGGGTCAATCAGGGAAAAATGAGACATATGTAAAACTTTAGACCAAAAAAAAAAAGTTGTTTTTGTCTTATTGCTTTTAAATAGTCTCTTGATCTTTAACCTTTGGCACTAGAGGCCTGGTGCACGGATTTGTGCACTGGTAGGGTCCCTCTGCCTGGCCTGCACCCTCTTGTAATTCAGGACCCCTCAGGGGATGTCAGAGAGCCTGTTTTGGCCCGATCTCCACAGTCCAGGCCAAGGGACCCCACCAGTGCAAGAATCCGTGCACTGAGCCTCTAGTATTCATATAAGATCTTTGGTTAATCTGTCCCCTCCCTCTTCCCTCCCCGGTTCCCTCTGAGATTCATTAGTCTGTTCCATGTTTCCATGCCTGTGGTTACTGCTCCTACATTGAGAATCTGCCCCACAGTGGTCAGTGCACGTCATAGCTACCGGCAGGTCAGCCAGTCTGCCATTTGCTTAAACTTTTATATACATAAACTAGAGGCCCAGTGCATGAAACTTGTGCATGGGGAGGGGATGGTCCCTTAGCCCAGCTTGCACCCTCTCCAATCCAGGACCCCTTGGAGGATGTCCGACTGCCAGTTTAGGCCTGATCCTGTGGGCCTAAATCAGCAGTCAAACATCCCTCTCACAATCTGGGTCTACTGGCTCCTAACCGCTCTCCCCTACTGGCCTGATCGCCCCTAACCGCTCTCCCCTGCTAGCCTGATCGTTTCTGACTGCTCTTCCCTGCTGGCCTGATCACCCCTAACAGCCTCTGCGTCAGCACCCACCACTTGGCTTTGTCTGGAAGGACGTCCAGAAGGATGTCCAGTCTAATTAGCATATTACCCTTTTATTAGTATAGACTAGAGGTCTGATGCACAAAATTCGTGCCAGGCCCTGGCTGCCTTGGTCCATGCCCCAGCTTCATCCTGAAGATCATCTGAACAGTTGTTCTGCTGTTCAGCGTTTGGTCAATTTGCATATTATGCTTTTATTATTATAGATGTGTCTTTATATAGATCTGTTTGGGTTCTTCTTGTTTGCATCTCTCAGAGGTTCCTGGATCTGAATATTTTCTTCCTTCTCAAATTAGAAGTGTTTATTCCTCTTGCATTTTTGGAATAGTTTGAGAAGAATAGGTGTGAGTTCTTTGAATGTTTGGTAAAACTTTCTGATGAAGCCATCCAGACCAGGACTTTTGTTTGCTGAAAGTGTTTTAATTACTGCTTTAATCTAATTTATTGTTATTAGTCTATTCAAGTTTTCTGATTCTTCCAGGTTAAGTTTGAAAGAGTGTATGTTTCTAGGAATTTCTCAATTTCACTTAGGTTTGTTGTCTGGCAGTTGTCCATAGTATTTTCTTACAGTCCTTTGTGCTACTTTGGTGTCAGCTGTTACCTCACCTCTTTTATTTCTGATTTTATTTACTTGGGTCCTCTCTCTTTGTTTCCTGATGAGTCTGGCTAAACAGTTACAATATTTTTTTTAATCTTTTCAAAGAACCAGTTTATGGGTTTTGTATTGTTTTTTAGTCTCTATGTCATTTAATTCTATTTTGATCTTTATTATTTTCTTCCTTCTACTTCTTCTGGGATCTTCTTATTCTCTTTCTAGTTCTTTTGGTTGTAGGGTTAGATAGTTTATTAGAGATTTTTCTTGTGGGATTTTTGTTTTGTTTTGTTTTTTTTAGCTAGGCCTATATGCTATGAACTTCCCTCTCTGAACTGCTTTTGCTATGCCCTATAGGTTTTGGTTTGTTGTATGTTCATTCTCATCTGTTTCCAGGAAGTGTTTTTATTTCTTACTTGATTTCATTGGCAACCTATTCTTTGCATAATAACATGCTATTTAGCTTCCATATGTTTTAATGTTTTTGTATTTTAATTATAGTTGATTTCTAGTTTCATGCCTTTGTTATCTGAGAAGATGCTTGATATAATTTCAGTCTTCTTGAACTTGTAGAGACTTATTTTGTGTACTAATGAGTGGTCTATCTTTGAGAATGTACCATGTGCACTTGAGAATAATGTGTATTTTGCAGGTTTTGGGTGAAATGTTTTGTAAATATCAATTAAATTTATCAGATCCAGTGTGTCACTTACAGTTGCTGTTTCCTTGTTGATTTTTTGCCTAGAATATCTATCCAGTAATTTCCGTGTGGTTTTAATGTCCCTTACTATTACCGTATGGTTGTCAATCTCTCCCTTAAAGTCCTCCAACAGTATTTTATATATATATTTTGGTGATTTTATATTGGATGCATATATGTTTACCAGGTTTCCCTTCCCTTGTTGGATCAATCCTTTTAGTATTATATAGTATTTAGTATTATTTAATCCCTTCTTTGTCTCTTTTTATAGCCTTTGTATTGGGAAGTATATTTTGTCAGATATAAGTATTGCTACCCCTTGCTTTTGTTTGCATTGCATGAATTTTTTTTCAACTTTTCACTTTCATCCAATGTGAGTCTTTTGTTCTGAGGTGGGTCTCCTGTAGACAGCATGTATATGGGTCATGTTTTCTTATCCATTCAGCTACCCTATGTCATTTGATTGGAGCATTTAATGCATTTATATTTAAGGTTATTTTTGATAAGTACTTATTTATTGCCATTTTTATTCTTTATGTCTATGTTACACTCTCTATTTCTTATTTCTCCTACCACAGTCCCTTTAACATTTCTTACAATGTCAATTTCATGGCAATAATCTCCTTTAGCCATTATTTATCTGGGAAGCTCTTTATTTCAACTTCCATTTTTAATGATAAACTTGCTGGATATAGTAGTCTTGGTTATATTCTCTTGATTTTCATTACTTAGTATACTTCATGCTAGTCTCTTTGGGCCTGTAGTGTTTCTGTTGAGAAATCAGCTAACAGCCTTATGGGAGCTCCTTTGAAGGCAATGAATTGCTTTTCTCTTGCTGCCTTTAAGATTATCATTTTGTCTTTAATTTTTGGCATTTTAATTATACTATGTTTTATCATTGTCCTCTTTGGGTTCTTCTATCTTGGGATTCTGTGCTTTCTGAACTTGTGTGACTTTTTGGTTCACCAAGTTAGGGAAGTTTTCTGCCATTATTACTTCGAACAGTTTTCTATCCCTTGCTCATCTTTTTCTCCTTCTGGTACTCCTATAATGTGGATGTTGTTATATTTTATGTTGTTCCACAACTCTCTTAAAGCTCCCTTTTGTTTTTTAATTGCTTTTTTTCTTTTTGATTCTCTGATTGAGTAATTTTTACTATCCTATCTTCTAATTCATTGATTTGATCCTCTTCTTCCTCTAATCTGCTATTATTTCTTCCGGTGTATTCTTTATTTATGACTAGAGGCCCAGTGCACAAAAATTTGTGCACTCGGGGGGCGGGGGAGGGGGGGTCCCCCAGCCCGGCCTGTGCCCTCTCGCAGTCTGGGACCCCTCGGGAGATAACGACCTGCTAGCTTAGGCCTACTCCCGGGTGGCAGAGGGCAGGCCCAATCCCTAAGTGCAGCCCCTGGTCAGGCTCAGAGCAGGGCCGATTGGGGAGTAGGGGCGCCGCCCCGTCATGCACAGAGCAGGGCGGATCGGGAGGTTGCGATGCCACCCTCACTCACGCTCAGGGTAGGGCCGATTGGGGGGTTGGGCC
>NW_005370343.1:1422334-1428644 GCF_000412655.1 Myotis brandtii
TCGCTTCCAGCTGCCTGGCTGCCGGCCGCCATCTTGGCTGACAGTTAATTTGCATAAGGATATGCTGATTAGCCAATGGGAAGGGTAGCGGTCGTACGCCAATTACCATGTTTCTCTTTTATTAGTGTAGATATGTCACTTTTCATTTCTGACTGGTTGTTTTTTACTGTTTCTATGCTTTTTTCATGCTGTTGAGCATCTTTATAATCATTACTTTGAACTCTATATCTGACAAACTGCTTATCTCCATTTCAATTAAATCTTCCTCTGGAGAATTGTCTTGTTCTTTCCTTTTTTTTATCTCCCCATTTTGGCTGCCTCTTCATGCTTATATCTATTTATTAGGTGGATCTACTATGACTGCCATTCCTGCTGGGCTGGCCTTTTGTAGTGGGCATCTTGTGTGACCCTGTGGTGTAGTATCCTCAATCATCTAAGTTGGGTGTTCTAGAAATGTCTCTTACATGGATTATGTGGGTTCTTCTATTGTAATTGGCTCTAAATTGCAATTGTCCTTTTCATGGCAGGCTTGGTCATCAGGATGACTGAGTATGGGGCACAACCCAAATCATGTCATGGCAGCTGTTATATAGGTGGTGACAGAAGAATATATGACAAAATTGGACCAAACTCAAAACAATACACAATAAAACTAATTTAACAAGAACCAAAGGAACCCCACCAACCTAAAAAAAAAAAGAGTAAGAGAAGAGCAGAAATAAGAGTAAGAAAAGGAAAGAAAAAGGAATACTATAATATAAGAGACCAAAATAATTAGAGCAGAAAGAAGGAAATGGAAGAGGAGAATGTGAAAGAAAAGAAGGTAAAAAATAAGAATAGTTGAAAAGAGAAATGTATATATGAGATCATTACAATTAAAATGTAATAATGATTAAAATAATTTATGAACTAGAAAGAGAAAAACAGAAAATAAATTTAAAATAAGAAAGCAATTAAAAAAATAGATGCAATAAAGAAAAGAGAGAAAAAAGGATATTAGAGGAAAAAGAGAAGCAGAAACACAGTGAAATCTTTAAAAAATGAGATTACATACAAAATAATATTTTCACCCTTTGAAGCTATTGTTTGTGGCACTTGCTGGAGTTTGCTCAGATGTTGTGCAAAACAGGTCCCTAGGTGTGCAGGTCACAGGCATCCCGGTAGGTTGATTGGTGTAATCAATGCCAGTCACTATCTGTACCTGGCTTTCAGCTTTCAGCCACGAGGCTGACACTCAGCAGGGCAAGTCCCAAACAGTCTAGCAGGCTCGACCCCTGTAGCCCAGAGGCTGGGTCTGCCTCGGGTCTCTTTCCTTAAACATCTCAGCTCTGATGTGCTCTCCCTTTCCCCATGGATCTTGGCTCTGCACGAGTATCTGGGACTAGCCGGGTGGTTTAAGCAGACTGGTGTTGGGGGCAGAGCTGTAATCTGTAGGAGTGGGGCAGGCCCTTCCTCTTTTCCCCAGGGCTGCCGGGGCTGTACTCACTGGGGAGCTCGATCTGCTTCCCTGTAATGCTGCGGAAAGGCCCAGCCTATGCCCTGTCTCCTGAACAGAAACCCACGCAGGAGATACTGTTGCAACACCTCAGCTCTGCCTGGCTCCCTGGCATTCCCACGGGCTCTGCGCGGCCCTGGGTAGCAGGAGGGTTACAAAATCAGTCCCGCACAAAATTCAGATCTCTCCATGCGGCAGGTCTCAGCAGCACAGGGCCGAGTGCTCTCAGCTTTCCACAGTGCAGGCCAAAAACTCCCTACTTCTGGCTCTGCTGGGCCCTGTGCCTTGTGTACTGCTAACCCCACAGGATGGAGCCTCCACAGGTGAGGGAGGGGCTTGAACTCACGCTGGAGGTGGAATAATCCTTTCCCTCCGCCAAACCATTTAGTTTCTCACTGGGGCTCTGCACAATGCCTTCCAGGAATGTGGAAGGTCCCACCAAGGCGCTGCTGGGTGCAGGCCCCTGGCCCCTTTTTTGTGCCCATGCACCACAGTAAGGCCTTTCCAGTGGTCAGAACTTCTCTGGCTGAGCTGCGAACAATGGACGTGCTCCTTCACTGGGAAGGTGTGGCCCAAGCTCCTAGGTAGACAGAGTCCGCTGGTTCCCTCTGACCCGTGCTGAGCAGCGCTCCCTCTGCTACAGGATCCCAGGGCAGGAGGAATGGGGACACTGAGATAAGAAAGTAAAACAAGGCCAAGCAGTGTGGGCAATTTGCAGCCAGCTTATAACTAACAAGCCATTATCTTCCCCAGCCAAGGACACAAGAGCAAATGTTAAAAAACCTCCCTAATGAAAGAATGCAGAAACGGAGGGGGCAAAGGGGGAAGGAAAAAAAAAAAGGCAGTCTTACTCCCTCAGCAGAGAAGCCCGCAGTCTCAGGCTGGGCGAGATAAAGTTGCCAGGTGCTTCTCATGAATTCTGGGAAGGCCACCACAGAGTAAAAAAGGGGCCTTGAGAATTACTCTGCTCCAACATAGTCATCAGAGGAGTGTGGAAGCTCATGGCCAGGAGGGCATATAACGCTCCCACCCAGCCTGCTCTTCTGATGAGCTGAGAGCCCTCTCTGCTTCATAAGCCAGGTGCATAGGTTTGCTTGCTTGCTTTGCTTTTTCAATTTATTATTTTTTAATAAATTGGCTTTTCACAATGCAGTCAAGGTCTCATATAAATTCATTTATCTGAGAAGACAAGAATCAATTTGGGGCCAGCCCTCTTCCACTGGCTCAGGGCTGTCCTGTCCAGGAACACCTCTCTCAGTGGAGCGTGACTCCCGGTTTCTTACCGACTCCGCCTTGTTCCTTTAGTGCAGTGGTTCTCAACCTTCCTAATGCCGCGACCCTTTAATACAGTTCCTCATGTTGTGGTGACCCCCAACCATAAAATTATTTTCGTTGCTACTTCATAACTGTAATTTTGCTACTGTTATGAATCATAATGTAAATATCTGATATGCAGGATGTATTTTCATTGTTACAAATTGAACATAATTAAAGCATAGTGATTAATCACAAAAACAATATGTAATTATATATGTATTTTCCGATGGTCTTAGGCGACCCCTGTGAAAGGGTCGTTCGACCCCCAAAGGGGTCGTGACCCACAGGTTGAGGACAGCTGGTTTAATAGAAACTTTCAGGCCTGTCCCTTTAATATGACTTGGGATTTATCACTTAAGTTGTTTGGTGTGATTTTTAAAGCTTAATAACATTTCAGAGGGAGTCTTATTCTTGCTGTCACTTAGTAGTTTGCAGGCAGAAATATTGGGTATAGGTGGTAAGTACATAAAGGGTAAAAACCAGTAAGGATCTCCATTTAGTTTGCCTTTTCTCTTTGTAGATGAAGAAAATATTTTAAACAAAATATAAGGAAAAAGTGGACTCTCTGAAATGATTAGAAATGCAGCCTAGATTTTCATTATTTTATTTATTTATTTATTTATTTATTTATTTATTTTATTCTATCTTATATTATCTTGTCTTATCTTTAGTGTTGAGAGTATTACAGACCTCCTCCTTTTTTCCCCCCTGACTGGGCCCTTTTACCCAATTCCCACCCTGTCCAGGCCTTCACCACACTATTGTCTGTGTCCATGGATTTATAACACAGTTGTTTCCCTACCGTCTTCAGAGACAATGAGACTTTCTGAAAAAGAATTTCAATGAAAGAGCCATTAAAATGTAAACATTATGAACTTTCATATTGTTATACCTAGAAAAATAGATATGTTTTAAAGTGTACTCCCCAGAATGAATTAGCTGTTACTTTTCCTTTTGCATGTGTTTGACTATACATGAAAATAGTATGTTTGACTATACACACACACACACACATACACACGTACACTTATGAAAATATACAAAGTATACCAAAGGACTTTTGGGTCAATTTTGTGCCCCCAATTAAGGATATTTTTTATTTTATAAACCTGTTAGTCTAATCATATTGAATATCATTTTTATAATCTAGAGATTGGTCAAATATTGCTATATTTGGGTAGAAGTCCTGTATCAGAATCTTTAGTTAAAATTGTCTATTTGTAATACGTAGTTTTACTTGAAAATGGAAAAAGCAAGATCCTAACATATATCAAAATATAGATTTATTGATCCTACATAGTATCCTATATTTCTCTATACATTTCTCTAACTATAAATAATTAAAATAAATCTTAAAATGAAAACTGTATCTTGCAGGTTAAATATATTAAACCATTAGCAACTATAAATATTTGATTAAATAATCTATCACAACATCTTCAGGTTTTTATTGCAAGTTGACAACTTAGATTATATCTTTGATATGTTTTGCTAAGAGGAAACTGATAAATACTTATTTATTTATTTATTTATTTATTTATTTATTTATTTATTTATTTATTTATTTATTTATTTATTTTATTCTATCTTATATTATCTTGTCTTATCTTTAGTGTTGAGAGTATTACAGACCTCCTCCTTTTTTCCCCCCTGACTGGGCCCTTTTACCCAATTCCCACCCTGTCCAGGCCTTCACCACACTATTGTCTGTGTCCATGGATTTATAACACAGTTGTTTCCCTACCGTCTTCAGAGACAATGAGACTTTCTGAAAAAGAATTTCAATGAAAGAGCCATTAAAATGTAAACATTATGAACTTTCATATTTTCATATTGTGAAAAATAGATATGTTTTAAAGTTAACTCCCCAGAATGAATTAGCTCTGTTACTTTTCCTTTTGCATGTGTTTGACTATACATGAAAATAGTGTGTTTGACTATACACACACACACACACACACACACACATACACTTATGAAAATATACAAAGTATACCAAAGGACTTTTGGGTCAATTTTGTGCCCCCAATTAAGGATATTTTTTTTATAAACCTGTTAGTTTAATCATATTGAATATCATTTTTATAATCTAGAGATTGGTCAAATATTGCTATATTTGGGTAGAAGTCCTGTATCGGAATCTTTAGTTAAAGTTGTTAATTTTCTATTTGTAATACTTAGTTTTACTTGAAAATGGAAAAAGCAAGATCCTAACATATATCAAAATATAGATTTATTGATTCTACACAGTATCCTATATTTCTCTATACATTTCTCTAACTATAAATAATTAAAATAAATCTTAAAATGAAAACTGTATCTTGCAGGTGAAATATATTAAACCATTAGCAACTATAAATATTGGATTAATTAATCTATCACAACATCTTCAGGTTTTTATTGCAAGTTGACAACTTAGATTATATCTTTCGTATGTTTTGCTAAGAGGAAACTGATAAATACTTTTAACATTTATTTCAGTGTGAGAAACAAGGCCAGAAAAAGGGTACTGGGCACTATACAAATAGGTAAATATCAAGGTGGTACATCATAATAATCAGCTACAATAATAATAGAAAAACATGCAAATTGGTGTCACTCCACTACGCCCACCAGCCAATCACATGAGTATGCAAATTAACCCAACAAAGATGGCGGTTAATTTGCATACATAGGCGCCCAGCGGCCTGGGTCCCGGACACATCATAGGCACCCAAGTCACTCCAGGTAGGCTCCATGTGGGCCCTGAGCAGCCTAGGAAGGGCCTGAGCCGGGGGGCTCCTGGGCAGGGCCAAGCCTGCAATCAGAGCCAAGGGGTCCCCTGCCTAAGCCTAATGCCTGGGCCAGAGGCTTTAGGCCTGGGCAGGGGAGGAGTCGGTGAACAGAGGATGCTGGAGGTCCCCTGCCCAGGACCTGAGGCTTTAGGCCTGGACAGGGGCTGAGCTGAGGATCGGTGTGAACTACAGAGGAAACGCTTTTTCTGACCACTCATTGGCTAAGCTCCCAATATGCCATTGGTAATATTCTTAGTAACTTGGGTAATAAGAATCCAAAAAGGTGATCTAGGTTTTTGCACCTCACTCCTGGAGAAAAAAAATGAAGGTCCACTGCTGGAGGGCTAAGAAATGTCATATCCTGCCCTAGCCGATTTGGCTTAGTGGATAGAGCCTCGGCCTGCCGACCGCAGGGTCTGGGTTCAATTCTGACCAAGGGCATGTACCTAGGTTGCAGGCTCCTTCCTGGCCAGGGCCCAGATCAGGGCTCATGCAGGAGGCAACCAATCAAAGTGTTCCTCTCACTTTGATGTTTCTCTCTGTCTTTCCCTCTCTCTTCCATGCTCTCTAAAAATCAATGGAAAAATATCCTTAGGTGAGTAAAGAAGAAAGAGAGAAAGAAAGAAGAAAGAAAGAAAGAAAGAAAGAAAGAAAGAAAGAAAGAAAGAACTTGTCATTCTTTCATGCTGAAGGGACTGGAGTCCGGGTTGATGAAAACACCTTG
>NW_005370344.1:0-252 GCF_000412655.1 Myotis brandtii
GGCCGATAGGGGAGTTGGGGCACCGCCCCTGTCACACGCAGAGCAGGGCCCATGGGGGGAGGGGTGTTGGGGCGCTGCACTCTGTCACACACAGAGCAGGGCTGATCAGGGGGTTGGGGCACCGCAGCCTGTCACACACAGAGCCGCAGGGCGATCAGGCGGTTGGCGAGCTCCCCCCTATCAGGCACAGAGCCGGGCTGATCAGGGGGTTGGGGCGCCTTCCCCTGTCAGGAACAGAGCAGGGCAGATAGA
>NW_005370344.1:426-845 GCF_000412655.1 Myotis brandtii
TGGGGGCCGGCTGGTTTGCCCTGAAGGGTGTCCTGGATCAGGGTAGGGGTCCCCACTGGGGTGTCTGACCAGCCTGGGTGAGGGGATGATGGCTGTTTGCAGCTGGTCACACACCCTTCACGGTGGGGGTCCCCACTGGGGTGCCTGGCCAGTCTGGGTGAGGGGCTCAGGGCTGTTTTCAGGCTGGTGGATGACTGAAGCTCCCAACTGTTCCTTTTTTTCTTTTTTTTTTTTATTCTGAGCCAGCTTTAGCTCTCACTCCAGCTCGGAGGCCTCTGCTGCTGAAAGCAGGTTTCTGGGAGTTTGTTTAGCTTCTATATTTGTAACAATGTTTCAAACTGCAAGCTCACAGGCCGGCAAGGCAGGCGGGGAACGTTGCAAACCTCCGTCACTGAAGCAAGCAAGCCTCATGTTCTCTT
>NW_005370345.1:0-489 GCF_000412655.1 Myotis brandtii
CAATTAGTAAAAACAGACAGAATTATGCAAAAGAAATTATGGACAGAATTATGCAAAAGAAATATGCCTGAAATTAAGGACATTCTAAAGACAAACACATCAATGGGCACACATCAAAGGGGCACAGGAACCCAAGGACAGGGCTCCCAATGGCCAGAGCTCAAACAATTTCAGCAACATTAGAAAGTAGGACTGAATTATAACCAGAAATATAAATATCTGAGTCATGCTGATAGAAATGGTTGAGTAAATAAAAAATTGGAGACAAATAAGTCCCTCCTGCAGAAGATTCCAAATAACCTATGTAGTACTGCACGTAAAGGAGGGAAGAGTAACACCCTGTTCTCTGAGTGGGGCCACTTGCCACAAGGAGTAGTAATTTTATAGTGGAGAATGCTGACAAATACTATTTCAGTGAGAATCCTAATGCCTTTGATATGATGTGATAAAAATGGCACTTCGCCTCTATAATCTTCCTCTAAAAAAAAA
>NW_005370346.1:0-2531 GCF_000412655.1 Myotis brandtii
TTTCCACAACTCCCTATCTGTAGATGTAAAGTTCCGTTATAATGGCCCAAATGCTGTCCCCACCCTGCACGCTCCTTGCCTTCACTAATCATGTCAGTTATTATGGGTAGGCTGTGGCTACGGTCCATACGTCCTCCCTAAAGGCCGGTCATTTTGTCACATTTAGCTATCATTTTTTGCATTATGTCACTTAGATGCTGTGTCTTGTGCCCAGTTAGGGTCTACCACCCACTAAGAAATGCCTCACCCCGCCCTCGAATCCCCAAAGTGCCTAAGAGTGAAGACCCCCTGGAGACAGTGACTTTGGTGGAGCACCTCCCAGAGATGCCTAGATCATGCCATTGATCTTAGTCCACTCGTAGATGTCCTGCTCACACACTATGTTGGAGTTGATGAGCAGGTATCTGTTGCCCACACAGAAATGCTTCTGGCAGGCAGCACATTTAAAACACTCCAGGTGATACACCTTGTCTTTCACCCGCATCGTCATCTCATAGGCACGGATCCGCTTGTCACAGGAGGCGCAGAGACCATCTTGGCCAAAAAGCCTGAGATAGTCCCTCCGGCAGAGCTTGCGGCCCAGCTTGTAGTAGAGGCGCCGCCCCACCTTGCCCAGCCGGCACCCACAGAGGTCACAGCTGAGACAGTCCTCGTGCCAGTACTGGTCGATGGCCTTCAGAAAGTAGCGGTCCCCGATGTTCTGATGGCAGCCTCCACATGTCAGCAGGATGGGGGAATCTGTAGCACCTCATCCACGGGCTCCTCAGACGGGTCCAGGCTCTTCCTCTTGATGGCCGAGGATATTGGGGAGGGAGGTGGCGTGCCAGGCGGTGGGGGCGCTCCCTTTGCGGCTCGGTGCTGGCCGGCAGCCGGGACTCGGACCCCCTGGAGTGCTCAGGCACCCCCGCTCCTGTGCCAGGGTGCTCCGGTGGCGAGCTCACCCCTCCGTGCTCAAGGACAGTCACCGCGCTCCCTGCCTCTCCACCAGTGCCTTCAAGTCCAGGATGGAAAATAGCTTCTTTTCAGAACTGTTGTTCCAAAGATGATGTAATTCGGTGGCTTCTCCAATCAGATCGAGGCTGTCACTCCTTTGCCTCCTCAGCTAATTGCCCTTCTTCACACCTATTGCTAGTTCCTGGCACCTATGCCACCTCCTTTCCTTGCCCGGACACTCACAGGTCCTGGTGGACAGCAAGGCCTAGGGCTGATGGGGTGTATCCTTCCCACTTCTGCTCAAGGCCAGTTGCTGTTTGTTGAGTGTGTTGCAAACCCGTGGTTGGGGGAGCTGGGCCCCCTGTAGCCCAGTTGTCTATCTGATGGGTGGAGTCTTTGCTCCTGCAGTGAGCTCTCACACCGCATGTGCTCTGCGTGGAATCTCCAGATTTCCAGGGGAGGTCCTCTGTGCTGTGCCAGACGGCAAGGCTGGATGGCCCCAATCCTGCTCAGACCCTCAGGCCCTGGCTCAGAATGTTGCAGGCCGGCTTCTGGGGCTTCTGGGGCGGCAAGGCGGGGCCAGGCCTGCCCTGGATGGTGGCGTGCTGGCGGCTTGGCTGTCCCACCCTGCCTGCAGTATGCAAATTAGCCGCCATCTTTGTTGGCGGTTAATTTGAATATTGTGCTGATTAGCCAATGGGAGGCGTAGCAAAGGTATGGTCAATTACCATGTTTGTCTATTATTAGATAGGAGAGAGAGAGAGAGAGAGAGAGAGAGAGAGAGAATGAATGGGAGAAGGGTTTGACCTGGAATTCAGGAAATCGAATGCTGTACTCTGCTAAAATTCACTCTTCTTATGTATAAACTTATATTATTATTTAATTAGTCAATGGCCTCTCAATCTTATCCAACAATGTCCCCCTAATAGTAAAAAATAATGGATGCCTATTTTTGGGGGCAGTGGCAGAGGAAAAAACAGTTACTCTATGGCTGGCTTTGAAATAATCTTTCTTTAAAAAAAAGATGTTAATTTTGTAGTCTTCCCCATAATGCATGTATTTGCTCTGAGGAAAAAAAATCATTCATTTATTTGCCAAATAAACTGATAACTTTTTCCAGATCATCAAATTAGTGTTCAAGTAATAAATAACTTGACCATCCATTGTTTTTACAGTTACACAATGCTCTTTTTCTAGTCAAACTCTTACAGACACTGAAACACAGGTACAAGAAAAGTACATTTTACATAAAAAAAATCCAGTCAGTCATGCAACCACACTGAATTATGGACACAAAACAAACAAGGCACAATAGCAGAGGTCCCTACTCTATCAGGCAATCCCACACAGTTATAAAAAATAAGCCAAAACCATGTGTCTTCAAGTACGGATCACCCCACACCCAACAGCAGGAAGAATCACACAAGGGGAGAAATAAACCCGGCCACTGAGGGACTCAGGGAGCCTGACAACATCTCGCGTTGTTTCACACACATTCACACACCTAAGGGCCAGGCGAGGCACAGAAAGGGTCTCTTGCTCATCGGAGGCTCTGGCTGGTCGCCGCCCCGCCCCGCACCAGCTCGTCCCCTGCACTG
>NW_005370346.1:2645-6150 GCF_000412655.1 Myotis brandtii
ATCCGCGAGCCCCGCTAGGTGGCTGTGTCTTTTAGCGTCTTCGCCGGCCAGCCACAGCCTTCCGGTGGTTGGACTACATTTCCCAGAGCCCCCGCTTCCGAAGGCGGCTTCCTTTCCGTTTGTTCGCGCGACTTGGGGGCCTCGCTTTGGGGGAGAGCTGTATCTGTGGAGGAGCTAGGGCCAGCGCTGGTGGGACCCGCGAAGCCGAAGTCGCACTGGACCCCGAGGGCGATCCTGAACTGCACCTTCTGTCGAGGTGGGCGGCAATGCTCGGAGGAAGAGTCGGTGTAATTTCTTGTGTGGCCGTGTCTCTTGTGGATTTGTATTGTGAGACAAGCGTGACGTGTTGGTGACTTGTCTAAGTGAATGGGCGTGCGCGACGGTGGTTTTGTGTTTAAGTGTTTGTGTTTAAGTGACGGTTTGATAATACGGCTATGATTGGTGTTGTTACAGGTCCGCGACAGTGCTGTTGTGAAAGGGTGTTTAGATATTCTTGTGTCACTTTGAGGTTGTGGATGTGATCGTATCATGTGTATTACTGGGGTTTTCCTGTGACTTTGAAGTGTTACAAATGTTGCTGTGGTTTAGTGTTTGTGACTGCTTTTTCCTCGACCTGGTACTTGGTTGTGTTTTTCTGACTGATTGTATGACTGTGTGGCTGTGTTGTCTTCGAGATTGTGAAAAGAGTAAAATTGCTGCTGTGAAAGGGTGTTTTGGGCCATTGTGTGTCCCTGACAGGGTGCTTGGATGTGCTTGAATGAGGTTGTGTGTATACTCTGTGTATGATAGGATTTTGTTTAAGACTAGGTGATCTGACAGTATAGTATTAACATGGTGAATGTGACTCTGGCTGTGTGGCTGGAAATGGGATTGTGTCCCTTTGTGTCATCATTTGTATATTTTATGGTCTGTGCCCATATGAGAGTTCAGTGGGATACAGAGGTAAAATTGTTTTTTGGTATTTCTGGGGTTTATTCTGGGGTAGAGTCGGCCTGTGGGTCATGAGTCCCACCTGGCTTTGTCCTTCCCTGAGGACTTCTTTCTCTTCTGGCCACAGTGAGGACCCTCTCCCTTTCCCCCATTCAGACATGGTCTCTATTGATTGCTTTATTCTGTATCCTTACTTCACCCTGGGATTGCAGTTGTAGGTTCCTTGCTGCTTTCTGGTGCCTTCTCACTTTGGGTATTGGATGCAAGAAGTGACAAGAAGTCAGAAATTTGAGCCTGTGAATGAGTTATTTCTAAGCCACAGACCTGGTCTTGAGATGAGAATTTTAGAGCTGGTAATACCTTAAAGAAAGGCCACTTATAAATGTAATGGGCTTTCAGAGAGTGTGCTGTATGAGGCAAGCCACACACTTAAGAACTTGTAACACTCCCCTGTAGGGGTCTGTTTCCAGTGTACAACTTTGAATCCAGAAATTAATTCTAGCCCAAGACAGCTGTAATTTTCTTTCTGACACAGAAAGTGGAGGACTGTTTTGACTGCTCTCCATGTTAAATGAGGGTAGATTGGGGGATGGGAGACAGACAAAGGTATGGTCTAATTTAGAATATGACCTAAGAAAGGCCTCATATTTCATAATTCCATTTTCTTTTCCTGAGAGTAGGGCCCAGAGGAGGAAAAAGGGCTGTTATGCATTCAAAATCAAAGTCCAGGGTGAGTAGATGTTTTCTCTATTTCCTGATCTCCCTCTGTTTGTTACAGGACATAGGAATCTTTTTCTTTTTGAAATTTCCTAGCTAAAGTGTTTTCGAATAATGCAGGGACAAGGCAGTTTTCTATAGATTGGGAGCAAGGAATATGAGCAGTAAATTGTGATAGATGCTTCCCAATATTCGTTAAGTTAAGGAATAATGGATTTGAAATTCATATTTCTGACATAGCAGCATAGTCTTTTTTTAACATTTTAAAATTTTCAAATGTACACGAAAGTATAATGAACCTGCTAAAAATTATCACTTGCCAATCTTATGTAATTTATTCTGTCTTCAGTTCAAAATCTGTCAGTTTCTGCTTCATCTATTTTGAAGCCCTACTATTAGGTACATAAATATTTTAGATTACATGTCCTAATGGTGGATTGGCCCCTTTAATCATTATGAAATAGTATCCTTTATCCCAGTAATATTCTTTGCTTGGAACCTCTACTTTGTTTGATAGTTAATGTAGCCACTCCAGCTTTTTACATTAGTGTTAACATGCTATATCTTTTTCTATCCTTTTACTTTTAACCTATTTGTATTCTGATGGTTAAAGTGCATTTCTTTTAAAAAAAATTATAATTATTATTTGAAAGTATGACAGATGTCCCCTTTTTCCTTCCCTGCACTCATTTCCTCTGTCTCTGTTTCCTCTGCCCCCTCCCCCCAGGCCTTTACCACACTATTGTCTGTGTCCACGGGTCATGCATATATGCATATAATTCTTTGGTTAATCTCCTCTCCTCCCCGCCCTGCTGCCTACCCGCTTTCCCTCTGAGATTCAGCAGTCTGTTCCATGCTTCTATGTGCATTTCTTGTTGGCAGCATTTAGTTGAATCTTTAACTTTTTATTTAATATATATATTTTTTATTGTTGATAATATTACAGATATCTCCCATTCCTCTCCTCTCCCCTTCCAAAAAAGCACCCTCTCCTCCCACCCCGTTCCCACCACCCCAGGTCTTCACTACCCTATTGCCTGTGTCCATGGGCTATATAAGTACTTTGGTTTATCTCTTCACATCCCCCCAACCCCACATCGAGGTATGTCAGTCTGGTCCATGCCTCCCTGCTTCGGGTCTTATTTTGTTCGTCAATTAATTTTGTTCATTAGATTCCATAAGTAAATGGGATCATGTGATATTTATCTTTCTCAGATTGCCTTATTTCACCTAATATAATATTATCCAGGTCCATCCATGCCGCCCTAAAGGATAAGAGGTCCCTCATTTTTACAGCTGCATAGTATTCCATAGTGTAAATGTCCCACAGTTTTTTTTAATCCATTCATCTACTGATGGGCACTTGGACTGTTTCCAAATCTCAGCTATTGTAAATAATGCTGCTATGAACATAGGGGTATGTATATTCTTTCTGATTGGTATTTTGGGATTTTTAGGATATATTCCCAGAAGTGGGATTTCTGGGTCAAACAGAAGTTCCATTTTTAATTTTTTGAGGAAACTCCATGCTATTTTCCATAGTGGCTGCACTAATCTGCATTCCCAACAGCAGTGAACTAGTGTTCCCTTTATTCCACATCCTTGCCAGCACTTGTTGATTTTTGGATAATAGCCATTCTGACAGGTGTGAGGTGATATTGTGGTTTTAATTTGCATTTCTCTGATAATTAGTGACTTTGAGCATATTTTCATGTGTCTCTTGGCCATTTCTATGTCCTTTTTAAAAAATATATATTTTATTGATTTTTTACAGAGAGGAAGGGAAAGGGATAGAGAGTTAGAAACATCGATGAGAGAGAAACATCAATCAGCTGCCTCCTGCACACCTCCCACTGGG
>NW_005370346.1:9189-13271 GCF_000412655.1 Myotis brandtii
TAGGGCAGGGGTGGGCAACCTTTTTGTGAGTGCGTGCCAAAACCAGCAAAATCTCTGACTCAAAATTCTTCTGCGTGCCAACCCTAATTTTTTGAGAACATGTTACGCCTACTTGATATCTCTTAAGGTGTACGTATGTGAAGAACCTTGAAGAAATAATAAAATTCATTCGAGCGACAAAAACACAGTATATGTTTTTGCCAAGTATCATTGGCAAATATGTTCTACCAGTTTTTTAATCCATTACATGTACACTGATAGTCCGACAGAAAACTTTATGACTCCATTTGATATTATCAGTGGGACTTTTGCTGCTGCATCACTGATGACAGAGATTTTACATCAGGTTTATATTTTGTGACCTTCAGAGATATGCACGAGCTACTACTTTCATCCGTCAGGCTACTCCTATTACGAGACTTAACAAAATTCATCACTGAGAACAAAGATTCACAAGCGTATGTGGATGAAACCAAAACACTGGTCAGATCTAGGAAGGCAGGGAGAGTTAAGGCAGAGGCATAGAAATTGCTCTTCCCCTCTCTCATCAATCCATGTCTATGGTCTTTAAGATAACTTGTTATGTAAAATTATTTATTTAAGATGCACCTACACTGAATTTATCTGAAAAATAAAAAAGTCGATAGTAAAAAAAAAAATTGTAAATGGAAGATTTTAAGAGAGGGTTTTGCGTGCCAGCGAAAGTTACTACGTGCCAGGGGTTGCCCACCCCTGTACTAGGCCGTCTGACACCACCCACGCTGGGAAAAGATAGGTGGTTCATTATCACAAGGGGGCAGGGGTGGGGGGGAAGGCATGTCTATGGTCTTTAAGATAACTTGTTATGTAAAATTATTTATTTCTCTAAGATGCACCTACACTGAATTTATCTGAAAAATAAAAAAGTCGATATTAAGAAAAAAATTGTAAATGGAAGTTTATAAGAGAGGGTTTCGCGTGCCAGCAAAAGTTACTGGCGTGCCATGTTTGGCACGCGTGCCAGGGGTTGCCCACCCCTGCTCTAGTATTTTTATGGTTTCCCATCTTATGTTTAAGTCCTTTATCCATTTTTAGTTTATTTTTGTGTATGGTGTAAGTTAGTGGTCTAGTTTCATTTTTTTGTATGTATCTGTCCAATTTTCCCAACACCATTTATTGAAAAGGCTGTCTTGATTCCATTGTATGTTCTTGCTTCCTTTGTCAAATATTAATTGAGCATAGTGGTTTGGGTCGATTTCTGGGTTCTCTATTCTACTCCATTGATCTATATGTCTGTTCTTGTGCCAGTACCAGGCAGTTTGAGAACAGTGGCTTTGTAATACAGCTTGATATCTGGTTTTGAGATCCCACCTACATTGTTCTGATTTTGCAGGATTGCTGCAGCTATTCGGGGTCTTTTTTATTCCAGATGAAGTTTTGGAAAGTTTGTTCTATGTCTGTGAAATATGCTGTTGGTATTTTAATGGGGAGTGCATTGAATCTATAGATTGCTTTGGGTAATATGGACATCTTGATGATGTTGATTCTACCAATCCATGAACAGGGTATGTTCTTCCATCTGTTTAAGTCTTCCTCTATCTCCTTTTTCAGTGTCCTGTAGTTTTCCAGGTATGGGTCTTTTACCTCCTTAGTCAAGTTTATTCCTAGGTATCTTATTTTTTTTTTGTTGCTATAAGTACTTTATATATTTTGGATATTAACCCCTTATCAGATATATCATTAGAAAATATGTTCTCCCATTCACTGGGTTTGCTTTTCAATTTGATGGTGGTTTCTTTTGCCCTCTAGAAGCTTTTAATTTTAATGTAGTCCCATTAGTTTATTTTCTCCTTAGTTTCCTTTCTCCTAGGAGATGTGTCTGTAAACATATTGCTGCGTGAGATGTCTGAGATTTTATTGCCTATGTTTTCTTATAAGATTTTTATGATTTCATGCCTTACATTTAAGTCTTCTCTCCATTTTTAGTTTACTCTTGTGTATGGTGTAAGTTGGCGGTCTAGTTTCATTTTTTTTTGCATGTGTCAGTCCAGTTTTCCCAACACCAATTATTGAAGAGATTGTTTTTACTCCATTGTATGTTCTTGCCTCCTTTCTCAAATATCAATTGACCATAATAGTGTGGGTCAATTTCTGGGGTCTCTGTTCTGATCTATTGGTCTATATGCCTATTCTGATGCCAGTACCAGCCTGTTTTGGTTATAATGGCTTTGCAGTATAGTTTGATATCCATTATTATGATCCCTCTTTTTTCTCAAGCTATTCAGGATCCTTTTTGGTTCCATATAAATTTTTGAAGTGTTTGTTTTAACTCTGTGAAGTATGCCATTGGTATTTTACTTTTATTTCATTTTATTTTTTAAAATTTATTTTTATTTATCTCAGAGAGGAAGAGAGAGGGAGTTAGAAACATCAATGATGAGAGAGAAACATTGACCAGCTGCCTCCTGCACGCCCCCTACTGGGATTGAGTCTGCAACCCGGGCATATAGCCTGACTGGGAATCTAACTATGACCTCCTGGTCCATAGGTCAACACTCAACCACTAAGCCATGCTGGCTGGGTCTGCCATTTTTATTTTAATAGGGACTGTGTTGAATCTATAGATGTTAATTCTTTCAATCCATGAACATGGTATATGCTTCCATTGTTTGTATCTTCCTCTATTTCTTTTTTCAATGTCCTATAGCAGTGGTTCTCAGCCTTTTTAATGCCGTGACCCTTTAATACAGTTTCTCATGTTGTGGTGACCCCCAATTTCATTGCTACAAATTGAACATAATTAAAGCATAGTGATTTAACTCTGTGAAGTATGCCATTGGTATTTTACTTTTATTTCATTTTATTTTTTAAAATTTATTTTTATTTATCTCAGAGAGGAAGAGAGAGGGAGTTAGAAACATCAATGATGAGAGAGAAACATTGATCAGCTGCCTCCTGCACGCCCCCTACTGGGATTGAGCCTGCAACCCGGGCATATAGCCTGACTGGGAATCTAACTATGACCTCCTGGTCCATAGGTCAACACTCAACCACTGAGCCATGCTGGCTGGGTCTGCCATTTTTATTTTAATAGGGACTGTGTTGAATCTATAGATGTTAATTCTTTCAATCCATGAACATGGTATATGCTTCCATTGTTTGTATCTTCCTCTATTTCTTTTTTCAATGTCCTATAGCAGTGGTTCTCAGCCTTTTTAATGCCGTGACCCTTTAATACAGTTTCTCATGTTGTGGTGACCCCCAATTTCATTGCTACAAATTGAACATAATTAAAGCATAGTGATTAATCACAAAAACAATATGTAATTATATATGTGTTTTTCAATGGTCTTAGGCGACCCCTGTGAAAGGGTCGTTCGACCCCCAAAGGGGTCGCGACCCACAGGTTGAGAACCACTGTCCTATAGTTTTCCAAGTACAGGTCTTTTAATTCCTTGGTTAAATTTATTCCAAGTAGGTATCTTATTTTTTTTTTGTTGCAATGGTAAATGGGATTGCTTTTTTAGTTTCTTCTTATAACAGTTCATTATTGGTATATAAAAATGCCATTCATTTGTGGATGTTGATTTCGTAACCTGCTACCTTTCTGAATTCATTTACTAAGTCTAGTAGTTTTCTGATGGATTCTTTAGGGTTTTCTATGTACAATATCATGTCATCTGCGAATAATGAGAATTTTACTTCCTCCTTTCCAATTTGGATGCCTTTTATCTTTTCTTCTTGTCTGATTGCTGTGGCTAAGACTTCCAGAACTATGTTGAGTAAGAGTGGTGAAAGTGGACAATCCCTGTCTTGTTCCTGTTCTTAAGGGAAACACTTACAGATTTTGCCCATTGAGTATTATGTTGACTGTAGGTTTGTCGTATATGGCCTTTATTATGTTGAGGTATGATTCCTCTATTCTTACTTGACTGAGAGTTTTTATCAGGAAAGGGTGCTGTATTTTGTCGAATGGGTTCTCTGCATCTATTGATATGACTATGTGGTTTTTATCTTTCAATTTGTTTATGTGATGTATCACATTTCTTGTGAATATGGTACCAGCCTTGCATCCCTGGAATAAATCCCACTTGGTCATGGTG
>NW_005370346.1:16140-17077 GCF_000412655.1 Myotis brandtii
ATGAATTCATTTATTAAGTCTAATAATTTTTTGATGGAGTCTTTAGGTTTTTCTATGTACAATATCATGTCATCTGCGAATAATGATAGTTTTACGTCTTCTTTTCCAATTTTGATACCTTGTCTACTTGCTATAGGTAGCATTTCCAGAACTATGTAGAACAGGAATGGTGAAAGTGGGCATCCCTGTCTCGTTTCTGTTCTTAGGTGAAATGCTTTTAGATTTTGCCTATTGAGTATGATCTTGGCTGTAGATTTGTCATATAAGGCTTTTATTATGTTGAGGTATGATCCCTCTATTACCATTTTGCTGAGGGTTTTTATCAAGAAAGGGTGTTGGATTTTGTCAAATGCTTTCTCTGCATCAATTGAAATGAGTATATGATTTTTATCTCTCAATTTGTTTATGTGATATAGCACATTTATTGATTTGCGGATATTGTATCATCCTTGCATCCCCAGGATAAATCCTATTTGTTCATGGTTTGTGATCTTTCTGATGTAATGCTGGATCCGATTTGCTAGGATTTTGTTGAGGATTTTGGCATCTATGTTCATGAGGGATATTGGCCTTTAATTCTCTTTCATTGTGTTGTTTTCAGCTGATTTTGCTATTAGGGTAATGCTGTCTTCATAGAATGAGCTTGGACGTGTTCCTTCCTCTTGAATTTTTTGGAATAGTCTGAGGAGGATAGGTTTTAGTTCTTCCTTGAATGTTTGGTAAAATTCCCCCGTGAAGCCAACTGTCCCAGGCTTTTGTTTGCTGGAAGCCTTTTTATGACTGCTTCAGTTTCTTCTGTAGTTATTGGTCTGTTGCGATTTTTAGATTCTTTCTGGTTGAGTTTTGGAAGGTTGTATTTTTTTAGGAATATGTCCTTTTCCTCTAGGTTGTCTAGTTTGTTGGAATAGAGTTGTTCATAGCTGTTTTTAACAATCCT
>NW_005370346.1:17304-28046 GCF_000412655.1 Myotis brandtii
GGGATTTTTTGTTGTTCTCTTTCTAATTCTTTGAGTTGTAGAGTTAGATGATTTACTACCATTTTTTCTTGCTTTTTGAGGTAGGCCTGTAGAGCAATAAACTTCTCTCTCAGGACTACGTTCAATGTGTCCCATAGATTTTGGATTGTTATGTTTTTATTGTCATTCATTTCCAGGACGTTTTTAATTTCTTCATTTATCTCTTTGGTAACCCAATCATTGTTTAATAGCATGCTATTCAGCTTCCAAGTGTTTGAATTTTTTTGATTGTTTTTTATTGTGGTTTGTTTCTAATATTATACCATTGTTGTCTGAGAAGATGCTTGATATGATTTCAATCTTCTTGAATTTGGAGAGACTTTGCCTGTGGCCCAATATGCGCTCTATCTTTGAAAATGTCCCATGTGCACTCGAGAAGAACCTATATTCCATGGTTTTGGGTGAAATATTCTGAAGATGTCCGTTAAGTCCATCTGATCTAGTGAGTCATTTAGGATTGATGTTTCTTTGCTGATTTTTTGTCTAGAGGATTTATTTAGTGATTTCAGGGGGGTATTAAAGTCTCCTACTATGATTGTATTGTTGTCGATCTCTCCCTTGATATCTTCCAGGAGTTTTTTTTTATGTATTTGGGTACATATATGTTAATCAGGGTTATATCCTCTTGTTGTATCGATCCCTTTAGTATTATGATGTGGCCTTCCTTATCTCTTGTGTTGGCCTTCACTCTGAGGTCTAAATGAAAAAAAAAAAAAAAACCGGGGGAGGGGGGAGCGCTGTACATATTTGTCCTGCTTTTGTCTAAAAACCTGAGCCCAAGTACTAACTACTTTTCCTACCTTTCAACCTCTCAAGGAAACAGTTCAATCAACCAGCGGCGGCTCCACCCAGAGAGCACGGCGCCTGTACTTACTTTTCTTACAGCTTTGAGTGACGCACCACAAAACGGTGGGGGGCGGGGGGTAGGCGCCCTCTCGGGCAGGGCGTCTTCCGCCCTGTAAACTTGGCAATCCCTTCACTTTCATTCTTGTGAGTCCCTTGTTCTGAGGTGGGTCTCTTGTAGACAGCATATATATGGGTCATGTTATTTTTATCTATTCAGCCACTTGATGTCTTATTAAAAAATATATATATTTTATTGATTTTTTTTTTTTACAGAGAAGAAGGGAGAGGGATAGAGAGTTAGAAACATCAATCAGCTGCCTCCTGCACACCCCCTACTGGGGATGTGCCTGCAACTAAGGTACATGCCCTTGACCGGAATCGAACCCGGGACCCTTTAGTCTGCAGGCCGACGCTCTATCCACTGAGCCAAACTGGTTAGGGCCACTTGATGTCTTTTGATTGGAGCATTTAGTCCATTTACGTTTAAAGTTCTTGATAGGTGCTTGTCTGTAGCCATATTTATTTTTTGTGCCTCTGTTCCTTCTTCTCTTTGTATTTCCTCTTTTTACACCAGTCCCTTTAGCATTCATTTCTTGCATTGCTGGCTTTGTAGTGATAAATTCCCTTAGCCTTTTTTTTTTTTTTTGTCTGCGAAGCTCCTTATTTACCCTTTAATTTTGAATGATAGCGTTGCTAGATAGAGTATTCTTGGATTCAGTCCCTTGCTTTGCATCACTTTGTAAATTTCCTTCCATTCTTTTCTGGCCTGATGTGTTTCTATTGAGAAATCATTTGTTAATCTAATGGGAGGTCACTTGTACGTAACCTTCTATCTCTCTCTTGCAGCCTTTATGATTCTCTTTTTGTCCTGAACATTTGCCGTCATAATTATGATGTGTCTTGGTGTGGGTCTTTTCTGGTTCACCTTGTTTGGGACTCTCTGTGCTTGTGTGACTTTTTTCTTTCCCACATCCGGGAAGTTTTCTGACATTATTTCTTCAAATAGGTTTTCTAACCCTTGTTCCTCTTCCTGTCATTCTGGCACCCCTATTATTCATATGTTGCTTCATTTCATGTTGTCCCAAAGGTCCCTTAGGCTCTCCTCCTGTCTTTTAATTTTTTTCTCCAATTGCAGTTCAGTTTGAGTGTGTTTTGCTTCCTTGTCTTCTAATTCGCTAATTCGGTCATCCACTTCTCCTAGTCTACTGTTGAAACTTTCCACGGTGTTTTTGTATTGAAGGTATATCATTCTTTATTTCTTCTTGATTCTTACATAAGTTGTTGATTTTTTCATCCATCTGGTTTATGAACTGTATGATCCTTATTCTGAATTCTTTTTCTGACATATTGCATGCCTCCATTTTACTTAGCTGCTTTTCTGGTGATTCCTACTTTTCTTTCCTTTTTTATTTTTTTAAATATATTTAATTGATTTTTTACAGAGAGGAGGGGAGAGGGATAGAGAGTTAGAAACATCGATGAGAGAGAAACATCGATCAGCTGCCTCTTGCACGCCCACTACTGGGGATGTGCCCGCAACCAAGGTACATGCCCTTGACTGGAATCGAACCTGGGACCCTTGAGCCCGCAGGCCGACGCTTTATCCGCTGAGCCAAACCAGTCAGGGCCTTTTCTTTCCTTTGGTGGTTTTTTTGTCTACCCATTTTTGCTCTCACCGGTGGATCTAGTTGTGTGGTCATGCAGGGGTTGCTCCTTGGGTGGCAGTGGCTCCTCGGGTGGCGTCCGTTCCTCGGGTGGCATCACAGCAGTGTCTGCTCCTCAGTTGGCGGTGGCTCCTCTGGTGGGTGCTGTTCTCAGCAGTGGTGGCTCCTCTGGCTGGTGGGGGCAGGGTGCTTTTGCAGCTCCTGCTCCTTGGACAGGATTAGGCTGCTCATGAGGCTGCTGCTCCTTGGACGGTGGCTGGCTGCGCACAGCTACTGCTCCTCAGACTGGGGCAGGCTGCTGATGGAGCTGCTGCTCCGCAGGAGGGGGCAGGCTTCTTGCACAGCTGCTGCTCCTGGGACGGGGGCAAGCTGCTTGTGAGCTGCTGCACCTCAGGTGGGGGCGGACTGCTCTCGGGGGCTGCCGCTCCTTGGACAGTGGCGGGTTACTCGCAGTTCTGCTCCTCCTCTTACAGGGGCAGGCTGCTTGCACAGCTGCTGCTCCTCATTTGGGGGCGGGCTGCTCACACGACTGCTGCTCCTTGGATGGGGGCGGGCTGTTTGTGTGGTGCTGCTCCTCGGATGGGTACGGGTTGTGTATGGCTGCTGCTCCTTGAATGGGGGCGGGCTGCTCACGTGACTGCTGCTCCTTGGATGGAGGTGGGCTATGCTCAAGGCTGCTGCTCATCGGATGGAGGGGGCTGGCCATTCGCACAGCTGCTGCTCCTTAGATGGGGGCAAGCCGCGTGAGGCTGCCACTCCTTGGCCTGGGGTGGGCTGCTCATGGGCTGGTGCTCCTCGGACAAGAGCCGGCTGCTCATGTGGCTGCTTCTTGCGTGGTCACAGTGTCCTGAGCTAAAGTGTTGGGCCAGTCAGAGGGTAGCATGCTTCGGAACTCACAGGACCCTTCACCTGGGGTGGCTGGTGTCTCAGTGACCATGAGACTGCACCCGAGGCCTCTGAGGAAGAGCCGGCCACTCCGGGACTATTTGCAATGGTGGCAGAGGCTGCCTAGTTAGGCGAGCCTGCTTAGCCTTCCCCCGAAGGTCCTGCAGGATCTAACTATTCCTCACTCACATACCCACACGACCACACACTCCTCTTTCCTCAGTCACTCGCGCTCTCTCACTGCTGCCTTCTTCCTGCCTCTGTAGTTGTTTCTGGAGTGTTATTGACCCATTCATGGATGGAGTCTCCTCTCCAGGTATCTGGTTATGTGGCTTTCTCTCGAGCATATTGGCCAAACAGGATAAAATTCACCTCAACAAGACATGACACAAAGGGAACAAAACACGAATGTACTCACGACACTGATAACCCCAATATAAGTGACCACCAGAGAAAAGAGAATTAGGGGAGAGAAAAGAGAGCACAAATGATATCGAAGAGAGAAAACATGGTATGAGAGAAAAGAAAAAGAAGAAAAAGGAAAAAAATATATATATTTGGGGAGAAAACACCAGAGAACAAACAGGTAAACCAGAACATACAAACACCAAATACCCAGTAAAGAGGGTGGGGGCAGAATCTTATATACAGAAAGTAAGGTTAAGAATTGGATAAATATGGAGAGGACCTCAGTTCTGTATAGAGGAAGTAGAAAGAGGATGAATGGATAAGAAGAAAGAGAAAGAGAAGAAAATAATAATAATAATAAAATTAAATTGATTAAAAAGTAGGATTAAAAAATAAAGTAAAATAAATTCGAATGAATGAAAAATAATGTGAAAAGAAATAGAAAATAAAGAAACAAATGAGAAAAGAAAAAGAAAAAAAGAGATAAAATAATAAAATAAAATAAAAATGAAAAAGTGAAGTGTCGTTCCTTTGGCTGGTTTAAGATCCCACTCTTCTGTACTGTCTGTGGCTTCTCAGTTTCCTGTTGCTGGGACTGAAGGCCTCTCTTTAGGCCAGCACCTGTGGACTCTGAGGGACTATTCGGATTTTTTAAAAAAATTATTCTTTGTGCCACTCAGGGTGTAGTCTGGTTGTGGCTGTATTGGTTGCCTGGAGACTGCAGAGAGGGGCTATCTCTTCAGGAGAAAATGGCTACCTAGGTCGCGCGTGTCAGGTATGACTCAGTGCCAGACTTGCGGTCACCTGTCCTGGACCCTCTCCTCACCCCAGCCTCTCCCCAGACTCCACAAGTCCTGCACCTCCTCCTGCACCTCAGCCACAGGTGAGCGTTTGTGTTTGAAAGGTCCTATGAACTAGGTTCAGTGAACAAAAGCAAAGATCAAAAAGAGGGGAAAGAGCTGTGCCTGTGTGAACCCCTCTCCTCCCTGCACAGTGCGGTCTGGGCAGCCATCCAGAATGCCCCCTCTGGGCTCAGTCTCTATGACTGTGGACCCAGATCTGGAATCCCCTGCTACCAGCAGTCCTGCAGACCTTTCCACAGTCAAGTCAGACGCTGTGGCATGCACACATGCCACAAAGAACAAGGCCTCAGTGCCATGCAGTTTGCCTCTGACCCTCTGGGCTTAGAGGTCTCAGTTCTCTCCAGCCCAGGTCCCTGATTTTACTGTTCTCCAGGTGTCCTCTTTCCTTCCCGGCTGGGGATTGTCTCACCAGCTGTATATACTTCACCAATTCCGGGTGGATGTTATTTGATTTAGTTGCTTGTTCTATCTGCTCTGGGACAAGGCTCGGGACACATCCGTCTATTCCACTGCCATTTTGTCTCTGTGTATGATCTTTTTAATGTATTGCTGGATCCGATTTGCTAATATTTTGTTGAGGATTTTAGCATATGTGTTCATCAGGCATATTGACCTGTAATTTTCTTTCTTTGTCGTGTCTTTATCTGGTTTTTGAATTAGGATAATGCTGGCTTCATAAAAAGAGCTTGGAAGTGTTCCTTCCTCTTGAATTTTTTGGAATAATTTGAACAGGGTAGCTGTTAGTTCTTTGAATGTTTGGTAAAACTCACCTGTAAATCCATCCAATCAAGGACTTTTGTTTTCTGGAAGTTTTTTTAGTGCTTCAATTTCATCAGTTGCTATTGGCCTCCTCAGGTTTTCTGATTCTTCCTGATTGAGTTTTGGAAGATTGTATACTTCTAGGAATTTGTCCATTCCATCTACATTGTCCAGCTTGTTGGCATATATTTGTTCATAGTATTTATATTTCTGTGGTGTCTGTTGTTATATTGCTTCTTTCATCTCTGATTTTATTTATTTGGGTCCTCACTTTTTGTTTTTTGATGATTCTGGCTAGCAGTTCATCGATCCTGTTTATCTTTTCAAAGTAAACCCACTCTTGGATTTATTGATCTTTTGTACTGTTTTTTGTTTGTTTGTTTGGCTTTTTGTCTCTATGTCATTTATTTCTGCTCTGATCTTTATTATTTTCTTCCTTCTGCTTTCTCCAGGTTTTTCTTGCTGTTCTCTAATTCATTTTGTTTTAGGATTAGATAGTTTATTAGTCCTTTTTCTTGTTTCTTGAGGTAGGCCTGTAGTGCTATGAACTTCCCTCTCAGGACTGCTTTTTCCATGTCCCATAGGTTTTGGGTGGTTGTGTATTCATTTTCATTTGTTTCCAGGAAGTTTTTAATTTCTTGTTGATCTCATTGGTAACCCATTCATTGGTTTAGCTTCCATGTATTTCAGTGTTTTAGAATTTTTTTTATTGTAGTTGATTTCTAACTTTATCCCATTGTAATCTGAGAAGATGCTTGGTTTTATATCAATCTTCTTGAATTTGTATAGACTTGTTTTGTGCCCTAACATGTGGTCTATCTTTAAAGAATGTTCCAAGTGCACTTGAGAAGAATGCATATTCTGTTGCTTTAGGGTGACATGTTCTGTAAATATTGGTTAGATCCATCTGATCTGGTGTGTCTTTTAAGTCCTCTGTTTCTTTGTTAATAGTTTGTCTGGAATATCTATGCAGTGATGTCAGTGGGGTGATAAAGTCTCCCACTATGACTGTTGTTGTTAATCTCTCTCCTAATGTTCATCAAGAGTTTTTTAATGTACTTGGATGCTCCTATATTGGGTGCATATATGTTTACAAGGGTTATATTTTCTTGTCAAATCATTCCCTTTAGTATTATGAAGTGGCCTTCCTTCTCTCTTGTTATGGCCTTTGTTTTGAAGTCTATTTTGTCTGACATGAGTATTGCTATGCCAGGTTTTTTTTTTCCCTTTCCATGTGCATGACTCATCAAAGAGAAACAAAGAGAGAGGATCCAAATAAATAAAATCAGAAACGAAAGCAGAGAAGTAATCACTGACACCACAGAACAACTATATGCCAACAAGTTTGACAATGGGGATGAAATGGATAAATTCCTAGAAAAATACAATCTCCCAAAACTGAACAGGAAGAATCAGAAAACCTGAATAGGCCAATAACAACTGATGAAACAGAAGCAGTTATTAAAAAAATCCCAGTACATAAAAGCCCAGGTTCAGATGGCTTCACAGGGGAGTTTTACCAAACGTAGAAAGGAGAACTAACACCTATACTCCTCAAGCTATTTCAAAAAATCCAAGAGGAAGGTACACTCTCAAGCTCTTTTTATGAGTACATCATTATCCTAATTTGAAAACCACGTAAAGACACTACAAAGAAAGAGAATCACAGGCCAATATTTCTGATAAACAGATGGCTAAAATCCTTAACAAAATATTAGTAAATCGGATCAAGCAATATATTAAAAAGATCATACACCAACCAAGTGGGATTTATTCCAGGGATGCAAGGCTGGTACAATATTTGTAAATCAATAAATGTGATACATCACATAAACAAATTGAAAGACAAAAATCACATGGTCATATCAATAGATGCAGAAAAAGCATTTGACAAAATCCAACACCTATTTTTGATAAAACTTTCAGCAAAGTGGGAATAGAGGGAGCATATCTCAACATGATAAAGGTCATATATGACAAACCTATAGTGAACATATGAGCAAAAACTAAAACCATTTCCGCTAAGAGCAGGAACAAGACAGGGATGTCCACTCTTTCAACTCTTATTCAATATAGTACTGGGAGTCCTAGCTACAGCAGTTGGACAAGAAGAAGAGACAAAAGGCATCCAAATTCTAAAGGAGGAAGTAAAACTCATTATTTGCAGATGACATAGAAAACCCTAAAGACTCCACCAAAAAACTGCTAGATTTAATAAATGAATTTGGCAATGTACCAGGATACAAAATCAACACCCAAAAATCAACACCCATTATTGATACACCAATAATGAATTCTCAGAAAGAGAAACTAAACAAACAATCCCACTTTTCATTGCAACAACAACAAAAAAGCAGATATTTAGGAATAAACTTAACCAAGGGTGGCAAAAGACTTGTACTCAGAAAACTACAGGACGTTGAAAAGATAGAAGAAGATATAAACAAGTTGAAGAATATACCATGTTAATCGATTGGTAGAATTAACATCATCAAAATTTCCATACTACCCAAGGCGATCTACAGATTTAATGCAATTCCTATTAAAATAACAACAGCATATTTTACAGAGCTAGAACAAATACTACCCAAAATTATATGGAATCAAAAAAGAACCTGAATAGGTGCAGTTAACTTGAGAAAGAAAAGAAGTGGGAGGAATCACAGTACCAGATTTTAAGTTCTACTACAAAGCCACTGTAATAAAAATAGTCTGGTACTGGCACAAGAACAGGCATATAGAACAGCACAGAAACCCCAGGAATTGTCCCAAGCCATTATGCTCAATATTTGACAAAGGAGACAAGAGCATACAATAGAGTCAAGACAGTCTCTTCAATAAATGGTGTTGGGAAAATTAGATACATGCAAAAAAATGCAACTAGACCGCTAACTTCCATCATACACAAGAATAAACTGAAAATGGATAAAAAACTTAAATGTATGCTGTGAAGCCATAAAAATCCTAGAAGAAACAATAGGCAGCACAATCTCAGACATCTCGCATAGCAATATGTTTACAGATACATCTAGGGCAATGGAAACTAAGGAGAAAATAAACAAATGGGACTACATTAAAACTAAAAGCTGCACAGCGAAAGAAACCATCAACAAATTGAAAAGGGAGCCCACAGTATGGGAGAACATATTTGGCAATGATATATCTGATAAAGGGTTAATATCCAAATTATATAAGGAATTTATACAACTTAGCAAAAGGAGGACAAACAATCCACTAAGAAAATGGTCAAAGGACCTAAATAGACACTTCTCCAAAGAGGTCATACAGATGGCCAAGAGTCATATGAAAAAATGCTCACAGTCACTGAGCATCAGAGAGATGCAAATTAAAATAACAATGCAGTGTCACCTCACACTTTTCAACAAATGACAAGCGCTGGCAAGGATGTGGAGAAAAGAGGACCCTAGTACACTGCTGGTGGGAATGTAGATCAGTGCAACCATTATGGAAAACAGTATAGAGCAGTGGTCGACAAACTCATTAGTCAACAGAGCCAAATATCAACAGTACTTCTTCAAAATAGACTCGCCCAGGCCGAAAACTGACTTCTGCACATGGGCCACGAAGTTTCAATCGCACTGAACGCATGCCTGCACGTGGTATTTTGTGGAAGAGCCACACTCAAGGGGCCAAAGAGACGCATGTGGCTCGCGAGCCACAGTTTGCTGACCAAGGGTATAGAGTTTCCTCAAAAAATTAAATATGGAACTGGCAGTTGACCCAGTGATCCCACTTCTAGGCATATATCCTACAAAACCTGAAACACCAATCAGAAAGAATATATGCACCCCTATGTTCATAGCAGCATTATTTACTACGAGAGGCCCAATGCATGAAATTCGTGCATGAGTAGGCCTTCCTTCCTCTGGCTGCTGGCACCGGCTTCCCTCCAGCCACTGTAGGCACCCGGGACCTGGCCTTCCCTCGCAGAGGGAGGCCCTGGTAACCCGCCACAGCCTGCTGGTCAGTTGCAGCCATGGCAGCTTGCCTCGGCCCTTGTAGCCCCGGCTTCATCTGGAAGGTTGTCTGGAAGGATGTCTGGTCTAATTAGCATATTACACTTTTATTATTATAGATAGCTAAGATCTGGAAACAGCCCAAGTGCCCATCAGTAGATTAGTGGATAAAAAAAGCTGTGGTACATTTATACCATGGAAT
Source organism: Myotis brandtii (assembly GCF_000412655.1). Lineage (NCBI taxonomy): Eukaryota > Metazoa > Chordata > Mammalia > Chiroptera > Vespertilionidae > Myotis > Myotis brandtii. The sequence continues at coordinate 26,948 of NW_005370346.1, forward strand.
ACTGTGCAGCAGTAAAAAAGAAGAATCTCTTACCCTTTGAGACCATATGTTGGGACCTGGAGAGTATCATGCTAAGTGAAATAAGACAGTCAGAGAAAGTCACGTATCACATGATTACACTCATGTGGACTCTAAGTAACAATAAACTGATGAACAGAGTGGATTCAGATACATGGAAGCATGGAACGGAGTGCAGAATCTCAGAGGGAAGGCTAGGGTGGGTGGGTGGATGGGAGGTAGTCAGTCAAAGACCTTGTATTCATATATGCATAACCCATGGACATAGACAGTAGGGTGCTGAAGGCCTGGGGTGGGGGATGTGGGGCCTGGAGGCAGTCAGTTGGGGAAGAAGGGGGGCATATGTAATACTTTCAACAATAAAGAATTATTTAAAAAAATAAAATACCTGCAAAAAACCCTAAATTAACAAACGAACAACAACAAAAAAACCTGACAAAATAAAATACCTGCAAAAAAAAACCCCAAACAAACAAACAAAAACCATAGCTGAGGAAAAAAATAAGTTTATAATTATATGGATCTAGAACCTCTCGCATAGAGCATTTTTGTCAAATATCTAGATTTATCTACTTTAGTATTATTGCTAAATCAGGAAGGCTGGTTTGTTTGAGAAAGATTTATCATCTTGTAAACTTTGTTTTATTCTGAAATTTACTGAGATATTTAAAAACAACTTTAAGAAGTCTCAGCACTAATGGCAACACTACTTGTGACATTTGACTTATGAATAGTACACACTTGTAGAAGCCTTAATTTGTTGATAATAAATTTCACTTATTCTACACACTTACTTTTATACACACATACTTAATATACATATGTCACTTTTTTCAAAATGGCAAACATAAATAAAAATATGTCCACAATACTTAGTTGAATATTATCATCTTATAAATCTAAATTTGTTCATTTTATTTAGTTGTAAGCATTTAATTATTTGTGCCTTCTGTAGTTGTGTGTGATCATTATTATACTGAAATATAACAGTTGGTCATTATCCATTTTTGGCATAATGTATAAATGTGTTGTTATCCATAAGTTTTATTTGAGGAATGGTAGAGTAGTTTTTTATAAATTA
>NW_005370346.1:28150-28524 GCF_000412655.1 Myotis brandtii
AGCACTGAGTTTGACAGTGGTATGAACCACCACCTATATCCTCCTGCTTATTGTGTATTTTAGGAATGGGAGCAAGTGACAGGAAGAGGAGTGTAACAAAGGTAATTCTAATATAACTCATTTGGAGCTTTGTGAAAGGCATAGTCTCATGGTTCTGTTTTCTCCTCTCCAGCACTGCCTTTTCCAGATGCTGTGCCTCTCCAAGATAGGAATCCATGAGAGGATTAATAATTTCATATAGCCATAAAAATCATGGCTCAGGTAACTTGGTGTTTTCTCCTTTCACTTTTTTTGTTTTTGTTTTGTTTTTACATAGTATGTGCATATTTGCATTCCTTATTTCTTTTTTTTTAATAGTCAAGGTATTACAAATG
>NW_005370346.1:32084-59471 GCF_000412655.1 Myotis brandtii
TCAATCTCTCCCTTGATCTCCTCCAGAAGATTTCTTATGTATTTGGGTGCTCCTATATTGGGTGCATATATGTTTACCAGAGTTATTTCTTCTTGTTGGATTGCTCCCTTTAGTTTTATGAAGTGGCCGTCTTTATCTCTTTTTATGTCCTTCACTTTGAGATCTAATTTGTCAGATATAAGTATTGCTACCCTGGCTTTTTTTCACTTCCATTCACCTGAAAAACCATTTTCCATCCCTTCACCATCAGTCTTTTTTTCTGAGGTGGGTTTCCTGTAGACAGCAGATATATGGGTCATGTTTTCTTATCTACTCAGTTACCCTATGTCTTTTGATTGGGGCATTTAATCCATTTACATTTAAAGTTATTATTGATAGATACTTGTTTGTCGCCATTTTGGTGTTTGAGCAAAAGCCAGAGCACTCTTGCAACTTGCTGTGTGTTTTCTTTCATTAAAAACCAAGTTAGCAGCATTTCTTGCTCAGAGATAAGTTTTAGACATTGTCACCAGTATTTCAAAGAGCTGCAATGAATAGATATTATCCAAAACTTGGAGATAAGGCAAAGATGAGGAATCATGTCCTTTCAATGTTACACTGGGTGTGGCTTAAGAGGCCTGACAAAAGATTATTCTGTTATCCGGGAGAACACCGGTGCAGTTGACTTTGCTATCTAGTAATTATATCTTTTTTTTTTAATTTATTATTATTTTTTTTTTGCTAAAAGTATTACAAAGGGTATTACATATGTGTCCTTTTTCCCCCCGCCCTTGACAATCCCCTGCCCTCCCTTACCCCCCAGTGTCTTATGTCCATTAGTTATGCTTATATGCATGCATACAAGTCCTTCGGTTGATCTCTTACTCCCCTCCCTTCTGCCCCCCAACCCTCTCTGGCCTTCCCACTGCAGTTTGACAATCAGTTTGAGGCAGCTCTGCCTCTGTATCTATTATTGTTCAAAAGTTTGTAATGGTCTTTATTATCCATGAATGAGTGAGATCATGTGGTATTTTTCCTTCATTGACTGGCTTATTTCACTTAGCATAATGCTCTCCAGTTCCATCCATGCTGTTACCCCTATTATTCTGATGTTGTTTCGTTTCATGTTGTCCCAGAGTTCTCTTAGGCTCTCCTCCTGCTTTTTAATTTTTTTTTCTAGAGGCTGTATTGCTTGGGTATTATTTCCTACCTTGTCTTCTAGCTCACTGATGCAGTCCTCTGCTTCTTCTAGTCTACTGTTGATGCTTTCTATTGAGTTCTTTATAGCAGTGATGTCATTTTTCATTTCTTCTTGGTTTTTCTTCATTTCCTCTTGGTTCTTACACATATTGTTGAATTTGTCTTCCATTCTTTTCATCCACCTTATGGCCATTTCTCTGAATTCTTTCTCTGACAGGTTGCTTGCCTCCATTGCCTCCATTTCGTTTACTTCCTTTTCTGATGATGCCTGTTTTTCTTTCATATGTGGGTTGGTTCTTTGTTTCACCATGATCTCTCTTCTCCAGGTGTTTGATTATGTAGTTCTCTCTCTGCTTTCCGTGAGAAGAAGCAGTGCTCGTCTGAGTTCACGTAGTCGCGCTTCTTGAGATCCGTTGTTTCCGGGTTAGTAGCCGATCTCAGGATGCCGGTAACAGCCACTCAAGATGGCGCGGTCTCTGCGGCTGAGCCTGCGCTCCGGGAGAGATTTCAGTTGCAGTCTCCAACTGTCCCCTTTTTCCGGTAGTTCTCTGTCTTTCCCGGCTGCAAACTGTCTCTCAGCTGAATATCCTCTGCTTATTCGGGCTATATGTTACCCGTTTCAGCTGCTCACCCTTATCTGCTCCGGGACAAGACACAGGACACATCCATCTATACCTCCACCATTTTCCCAAATCCACATTCCTTATTTCTGAAACTTCCTTCCTAACTGACCCCATTCAGTAATATGCTCCTCAGTTTATTCCATTCTTATAAATGACTAGAGGCCCGATGCACGAAATTTGTGCAAGGGGCTCAGCCCTCACAGCCATGGTGGCTGCCTCGGTCCTTGCAGCCCTGGCTTCATCTGGAAAGTGGTCCAGACAAGTGTCCGGACAATCGTTCTGCTGTTTGGCCGTCCAGTCTAATTAGCATATTATGTTTTTATTATTATAGACTAGAGGCCCAGTGCATGAATTTGTGCACAGGTGTGGTCCAGCCGGTTCAGTCTTAATCAGGGCAGATCGGGGCTGGGCCTGTGAGGAGGAGGAGATGGTGGGAGCTTGGCTGGCCAACCCCGATTGGGCTGATCAGGGCTGGGCCGGCTGGGGGAAGGGGCCACGAGTAATTGGCCGGTGGGACCCGCCCCCGATTGGGGTTGGTGGTCCAACTGGGGGCCGGGCCTGCCATGGGGAGGGGCAGTGGGCTGGCTGGCCCTGCCCCCACCCCTGAATAGGGTGGGGGTGCCGATTGGGGACTAGAGGCCTGGGGGAGGGGCTATGGGTTGTTGGCTGGCTGACCCTGACCCTGATCGGGGTGGTGGGGGCCCACTGGGTATGGGGTTGGCTGGGGGGAGGAGCTGTGGGAGGTTGACCAGCCAGCTCTGCCCCCTATTGAGTTGGGGGGGCTATCAGGGGTGGGGCTGGCCAGGGGTAGGGGCTGCAGGCCGATCAGGGTGGTGGGGGCCCATCAGGGGCATGGCCGACCGGGGGAGGAGCTGCAGGAGGTTGGCCGCCCAGCCCCGCCGCCTATTGGGGTGGGGGGTGACATCATGGAAGGCTGGCCAGGAGGTGGGGCTGCAGGTCTATCATGGTGGGGAGGGCTGATTGGGGGCAGGGCTGGCCAGGGAGAGGGGAAGGGGCATTTGGCTGGCCACCCCACTCTTGATCAGGGTGGGAGAGTTCCATCAGGGGCAGGCCAGCAGCAGAGGGGTCATGAGGTTGGCCTGCCAGCCCCACGCCCCATGGCCTGATTAGGCCGGTTCGCTAGTTTGGTCTTGATGCCGTTCCAGCATGACTACCACAGGCCTTTTATGATATAGACTAGAGGCCCGATGCATGAAGATTCGTGCAAGAATGGGCCTTCCTTCCCCTGGCTGCCAGCACCGCCTTCGCTGTGGCCGGAGCCACCTTTCTGCCTTCGCTCCAGCCCGGAGCCACCTTTCCGCCTTCCCATGCTGCCCAGGGGCCTGGGGCAGCTGGGGCAGTGCGTAACACCTGCATCATCGCCATGTTGATGACGCAAGTGTCCCACCCCACCGCTCGGCACCTGCATATGCAAATTAACCTGCCATCTTTGTTGGATTAATTTGCATACCCACTCCTGATTGGCTGGTGGGTGTCACGAAGGTACAGTCATTTTGCATCTTTCTCTTTTATTAGTGTAGATAGTGTTGTCTCTAAGTATATCTGTCTAATCTAACCTATATTCATATACTTATTCATTAATTTATTGAACATCTTTAACTAGAATCACTGAGTGATACAGCAAAAGAAAATTTCCTGATTTTATAAGATAGAGAAGAATGTTAAATGGTATTACACCTGAGAAAACTTTGATCTACTCTTTAGACCTAAATTTCCCAGTTAAGCAAGGTAGGAGTTGGTTTGGACTCTGCTCAGTCTCCATAAATTTCAAATCCAGGCTTTGTGAGCTTTATGATTAAGGATTGAATACAGAGAGATCATGGATCTTCCCTGGGAATCCATAATTGATACCAATAATATAGGTGATTTTGAGATTCAATATTGTATGCTAATCTTGAATGTATAAATTTGAATTAATCTTTTCCACCTTTATGTTGCTTAAGACAAGAAAAAGTCATGTTCATTATGTTCATCATCTTGATTAATAATAATAAGACAGATCATCATTCACATGCAAAAGCTATTGAGAATTATAAACTCCCCAAATCAAGAAATGCTTATGAGATTTTTATATAACCTACAATGTTCAAATATGCATGCCATTAAGTCAAGATATATTGATTATTTGGAGCAATTCTGCAGCCTATTAAAAATACTTACTAAATTATTAGTAACAAGGAAAATGCCTATGATGCAATATTCTGATATAACAACAAACTTGAAGTTTTAATATATTTTTCATTTTTTTGCAAATCTTATTTTATGATAGATATAAGATTTTACAGAAACATTTACCCAATTATTTTTCTTATTTCTATTTTAGTACATTTTTTATTTTTCAATTACAGTTGATATATATTATATTAGTTTCAGGTGTACAGCATACCTTTTAGGCATTGCTCACCCTGATAAAACTAATAACCATCTGACACCATACATAGTTATTATAAATTTTGACTACATTCCCTATGTTATATTTTACATGATTATTCTGTAACTACTAATTTGTACTTCTTAGTCCTTTCATCTTTTTCACCCATGCTCCTAATCCTCCCTCCCATCTGTCAACTGTCAAAATGTTCTCTGAATCTTTGATTCTATTTCTATTCTGCTTGTTCATTTATTTTGTTTTTTAGAAATCATATGAAATTTTTCTTTGTCTGACTTATTTCACTCAGCACAAAACTCTTTAGGTCTATTCATGTTATTGCAGATGGCAAGATTTCATTCTTTTTTTAATAATTGAGTCATATCCCATTGTATATATGTACCACTTTTTTTTATTCATTCGCCCCTATTGATGGACACTTTAGGTTGCTTCCATATCTTGGCTGTTGTAAATAATGCAATGAGCATGTGTTTTGGGTTATTTTGGATAAATACCAATAAGTGGAATTGCTGGGTGCTTTTTTGTCTCGTTATAACCTTTGTTTTAAAGTCTATTTTGACCAGTATAAGTATTGTTACACCAGCTTTTTTGTTTTTGTTTTTTTCCCATTTTCATGAAATATCTTCTATCCCTTTACTTTCGGTCTGTTTGTGTCTTTTGATTTTAAGTGAGTCTCTTGTGGACAGCATATGTAGGGGTCTTATTATTTTATCCATTTAGCCACCCTGTGTCTTTTGATTGGAGAATTTAATCCATTTGCTTTTAAAGTAATTATTCATATATATATTTATTGCCATTTTATTACTCATATTTTTTATCTTTTTATTTCTTCTCCTTCTTCTTTCTTCTTTCTTCTTCTTCTTTTCTTCTTTCTTCTTCTTCTTCTTTTCTTCTTTCTTCTTTCTCCTTACCTTTTGATGTTTCTTGTAATACTGGTTTAGTGGTGATGAATGCTTTAACATTTTGTTATCTCAGAAGCTCTTTGTCCTCTGATTCTAAATGATAGCTTTTCTGGGTAGAGTAATCTTGGTTATAGGTTCTTGTTTTTCATCACTTTAAATATTTTATGCTAATCTAGCTTGCAAAGTTTCTGTTGACAGCCTTATGGGGCTTCCTTTTAGGTAACTAACTGCTTTTCTCTTGCTACTTTTCAAGATTCTCTGTCTTTAACCTTTGGCATTTTAATTATGATGGTACTCATAATTTTAATTGGGTGGTACTCCATTGGGCTTCTTTGGGTTCATCTTGTTTGGGACTCGCTGTGCTTCTTGGACTTGAGTGTCTTTTTCCTTCACCAGGTTAGGGAAGTTTTCAGTCATTATTATTTTTTAAAAAAAATGTATTTTATTGATTTTTTACAGAGAAGAAGGGAGAGGGACAGAGAGTCAGAAACATCGATGAGAGAGATCGATCAGCTGCCTCCTGCAGACCCCCCACCGGGGATGTGCATGCAACCAAGGTACATGCCCTTGACCGGAATCGAACCCGGGACCCTTGAGTCCGCAGGCCGACGCTCTATCCACTGAGCCAAACCAGTTCGGCAGTCATTATTTTTAAAGCATGTTTTCAATTCCTTAATCTCTCTCTTCTCTTTCTGCTACCCTTATGATATGAATGATGGTATGCTTGATATTGTTGTGTCAGAGTTTCCTTAAACTATCCTTTTTTTTGCTACACTAATTGGGTGTTTGTTTCCTGCTACCTTGACTTCCAAATCGCTGATTTGATCCTCTGCTTCATCTGATCTGCTGTTGATTCTTTCTAGTGTATTCCTCATTTTAGTTAGTGTATTTTTCATTTCTGAGTGGTTCTTTTTTTATGGTCTCTAGGTGTGGTTTTTTAAAATGCTGTTGAAGTTTTCTCACTAAGTTCCTCAAGCATTCTTATAACTGTTGTTTTGAAGTATCTGGTAATTTGATATCCTTCATTTCATTTACTTCTTTTTATGGGGATGTTTCCTGTTCTTCCATTTGGGACATGTTTCTTTGTCTCACCATTTTGGCTGCTCTCTATGTTTGTTTCTGTATAGTTGGTAGATCTGCTATATCTCCAAGTCTTAGTAGTATGTCTTTTTTTTTAAAATATATTTTATTGATTTTTTTACAGAGAGGAAGGGAGAGAGATAGAGAGTTAGAAACATCGATGAGAGAGAAACATCGATCAGCTGCCTCCTGCACATCTCCTACTGGGGATGTGCCCGCAACCAAGGTACATGCCCTTGACCGGAATTGAACCTGGGACCTTTCAGTCCGCAGGCCGACGCTCTATCCACTGAGCCAAACCGGTTTCGGCTTAGTAGTATGTCTTAATGTAGTAGGTGTTCTATAGAGCTCAGTGGGGTAGCCTCTCCTATCATCTGAGCTGGGCAGTTTATACATACCCAGTGTGTGGACTATGTGTATCCTCCTTGATTGTTGTTGGTTTATCAGTGGGAGGGATTGACCAGCCATGACTACAGTGGAGGAACTACAGTGTAGAGCAGTGATGGCGAACCTTTTGAGCTCGGTGTGTCAGCATTTTGAAAAACCCTAATTTAACTCTGGTGCCGTGTCACATATAGAAATTTTTTGATATTTGCAACCATAGTAAAACAAAGACTTATATTTTTGATATTTATTTTATATATTTAAATGCCATTTAACAAAGAAAAATCAACCAAAAAAATGAGTTCGCGTGTCACCTCTGACACGCGTGTCATAGGTTCGCCATCACTGGTGTAGAGGCTGACCCCACAGAGTAGAACTCACCTCTGCGGGGCTCTGGTGCCCGCCAATTCCGCCCCTGGAGTGTGTTGCTTGTGGACGTGGTTGGGTGGTACTCCAGTTTAGTATGAAGCTGGCCACACACTGGCTCTGTGCCTTTTTGGAAGGTTCAGACTAAGGTTAGCTGCTACCTGTGCCTTGTCCAGGGCTACTTGGCATGAGCTACAAAGTGATCTGCAGATGGGTGCTACTTGTGCTGGGAGGTGCCTTATATGATGTTATTTCAAGGTTGTTTTTAAGTAATTGACTGAATTTTTTCTTATTCTCAAATGAATGGATTTAAATTAGTAGAGGTAGTAATTTATTCTCAAATGAATGGTTTTAAATTACTTGGAGATGCCTGGGGGAAATCAAGGTGTGAACCAAGTTTGTCTGCTGCTAGTGCCAGGTCTTGGACCACTTAGCAAGAGGTACCTGGCATATTGAGGCCAGATGCTGCTTGTTTGGGGCTGTGAACCTTTGAGCGAATTTAGGAAAGTCCACAGCATGAGCCAAGACAGGCCATTTTTATAGAAAAGCCACTGGAAGTGGCTTAAATGGACCTGCAAAGTGGGTGGGCAGAGTGTTAGGGACTCTTATTTCTTAAATAGTAAATAAAAAAGAAAACTTTCATTTATTGGGCATGTAGGATATACAAGATAAGATTGTACAGGGTGCTTCTGTATGCTATTTCTTTTAATTGGGACATTGCATTTAAAAATTAATTTTACTTATTTAACTTTATTAATTCCCAGACTATGTGCATAATGAGATGTTCTGTATTCAGGAAATGGCTACAACAACAGGAATAAAAAGGAACATGTTGTCACTTCAGAAGCACCAATTTTTGTAGTATCATCCACGTGAGAGATACTTCCTAGCATGTTTGTTCTGTTATCTCTATGGTTAAGAGCTCTGCATCATCTCCCCCTCCACTGAAAATACATTTTCTTTATATCCACTACTAGTATTATGTTTGTTGTTTCAGAGATTGGTGATGTTCAGGGATGTTGCCATTGACTTCTCTCAAGAAGAGTGGGAATGCCTGGACTTTGCTCAAAGGGATTTGTACAGAGATGTGATGTTGGAGAACTATAGTAACTTGGTGTCACTAGGTAAGAATACCCCATAGTATTTTAGGACCTTACTTTGAAATCAATCCTTATATGATGTTATTTCAAGGTTGTTTTTAAGTAATTTAACTGAATGTCTTCTTTTTCTCAAATGAATGGTTTTAAATTACTAGAGGCAGACATAGATAGTTTCATATAGGGCACATTTATCTTTAAAATATAGTTACCTATCTTCCTTCTGTCTTCCTTCCTATCTTCCTTAATGATCAAGGGGCTAGATTTGAATTCTGGGACACTTTTGCTATCTGTTGTTATAATTTAGATCTGCTAAAGGAGTTTAATATTAAAAAAAATAGATGCAGAAATAAATGTTTGCTTTTTTTTACAACAGAAGAGCTTATTTTATTTATATAGTGACTAGAGGCCCAGTGTAGGACTTTGTGCATGGGTGGGTTCCGGCCGGCCTGCCCAAATTGGGACCAATCAGGCCAGGCCAGCTGGGGGGAGGGCCTGCAGGCGGTTGGTGGTCTGGGACCACCCCCCGCCCCCCGTTGAACTCCGGTGGAACTCCAGTCGAGGGGACAATTTGCAGATTACCCTTTTATTATATAGGATAGGATGGATCAATGCATTTCACTAACAATTCATGTGTACCCAATCCATTGCAACAAGCACATTCTCTTACTTAGGTTCTGTAGTTGAATATTACACTTTAAGAACTTTGTATTTCACATTGAATGAGTATGCTAGAAACACTTTTTATTATAAAATAGCTCAGGAAGAACCTGTGATTGTTTAAGAAAGTTTTTTTAGGAGAGAGTCTATATCCATTAAAACTTTAATAAGTGATTTTCCCACCTAACTGATCACTTTATTCTTTGGACTCTTTATGTTACTGGAATATAACTATCTCTTGCCCCCTCAGTCCTCTTTCCAATGAAGGCTTTATGAAGTTACTGTGTGGTACATTCTTCAACAGGGCCCAAGTCTTGTGAAAAAATGCCTCTGACTTCAGAAGAAAAGCCTGGAGGCACTCTTCTTTTCCTCAGTGACAACCCTTTTATATAAACTTGTTGGTCAATTCCTTTTCATATATTTTTTTGTATTTAGACATTTCATTATCTTCATTCTTTAAAATGTTTTCATTCATTAAAAATATATTTATTGAGGGCCTGTTTTGTGCCAAGGACTGTAGTAGGCATTGTAGAAATAAAGAACTAGACAAGTTTCCTATTCTGTTGAAACTTACATTCTTGTGGGAGAAATAAAAAATAATTTGAAAACAAAAATACAGTGTGTCCCCCCAAAAATGCATACACACTTTAACGGCCTAAACAAGGATCGGGCCTAAACTGGTGGTCAGGGACATCCCTCTCACAATCTGGAACTGCTGGATCCTAACCATTCACCTGCCTGCCTGCCTGATCACCCCTAACTGCCTCTGCCTACCTGCCTGATTGCCCCTAACCCCTCTGCCTGCCTGATTGCCCCTAACCTCTGCCTGCCTGCCTGATCGCCCCAACTGCCCTCCCCTGCCCGCCTGATCTCGCTCCCAACTGCCCTCCCCTGCCGGCCTGGTTGCCCCCAACTGCCCTCCCCTGCTGGCCTGATCTCGCCCCCAACTGCCCTCTCCTTCCAGCTTGGTTGCCCGCAACTGCCCTCCCCTGCTGGCCTGATCTTGCTCCCAACTGCCCTCTCCTGCAGGCCTGATCTCACCCCCAACTGCCCTCCCCTGCCGGCCTGATTTTGCCCCCAAGTGCCCTCCCCTGCAGGCTTGATCTCGCCCCCAACTGCCCTCCCCCCCTGCCATGATCACCTCTAACGGCCTCTGCCTCGGCCCCCACCACCATGGCTTTGTCCAGAAGATGGCCGGTCAACCTGGTATAATAAGCATATTACCCTTTTATGAGTATAGATAGATTATATAGGATAGGATTGCTTAAATGGGGAGGGGTAAGCCTTTTTCATCAGGAGATGATCTTGGCAGACAAAAATACATAATCTTTATATCTGGACTGATGCACTATATGCACTATACTGCTAAACCGGTCATTAAAAAATTGAACCACTTTCTTACACCTTACACCAAACCGCTGTTGCCCTGAAAACCCCTCCTCAGCCCCCACCACCTTAGCTTCTGCCTTCGCAGTTCACCCAGATTTGGTTCTGATTGGTCGGTTTCTATGCCAGTTAGCATCAAAAGCTCTGCCTCCTAGGTAGCCACTGACTCCTTGCACTTCACCCAGATTTGGTTCTGATTGGTCGGTTTACATGCCAGTCAGCATCTCCGGGCCTATTAATAGGCCCGATCAGAGAGGTGGGGCTGATCAGCAGCTCCAGCGGAGGCCAGAGAGAAAGAGAGGCGTGATTGCTGGCTAAATCTGGAGCGAAAGAGAGAGGCAAGTGCTGATCAATAGCTGCCACGGAGGCTACAGATCAGACCCTGCTTTTCTCTCCAGGCCTCTCTTCAGGCCTGATCCGCAACCCCCTCGGCAGTCAGTGCTGGGTTGGGCTCCTGCAGCGGCAGCAGTTAGTGCCGGGTCGCCATGGCAACCCAGCACTGACTTCCTGTCTGACTAGACTTTGGACATTTTGGATGTTACGGACCCTGGGTTTTTATATATTAGGATACCCTAGATTGGCAAAAAATAAAGAACTCTGGCAGTCTTCACAACTTTTGGAGGTAGAAGTGTTGTATACTTCATTATTCACAATAGTAAAAAAGTGGAAACCCCCCAAATGTCCACCAGCAAATAAATGAGTGAATACAATTTAATATTATTTATTAATTAAAGGAATGAAGTTCTGATACATGCCACAGTGTGAAAAAATGCTCAGTAAAAGAAGCCAGACACAAAGCCTACATAATGTATAATTCCACTCATATGAAATGTCCACAACAGACAGACATATATAGAGAGAAAGTAGATTAGTGGTTGTCCAACACTGGGAAGTGGGGATGGACTGGGGAATAAGAGTGGGGACACTGAAAAGGACTGCTAATAGGCATAGATTTCTTTCCAAGGTGATACAAATGTTATAAAATTACATTGTGGTGATTGTTGCACAACTCTGTGAGTATACTAAAAACTATTGAATGTATACTTTAGATGAATGAAAGTGAATTATATATATTTTAACTGCTCTATACCTTACTGATAGTAGTATCAATTGGCATAATCACTTTGAAAAAAATATGAAAATGACTTTCAAACTTATATGTACTTTGGAAGTAGCTTTCGTCCTTTTAAAAATTCCAGAACTCAGGCCATACCCTAGTCCAGTGATGGCAAACCTATGACACGCGTGTCAGAGGTGACACGTGAACACATTTTTTTGGTTGATTTTTCTTTGTTAAATGGCATTTAAATATATAAAATAAATATCAAAAATATAAGTCTTTGTTTTACTATGGTTGCAAATATCAAAAAATTTCTATATGTGACACGGCACCAGAGTTAAGTTAGGGTTTTTCAAAATGCTGACACGCCAAGCTCAAAAGGTTTGCCATCACTGCCCTAGTCCATTTAAAACACAGTCTCTCTAGGCATGGGACATAGGTATTTTTGGAAGCTCTTTTTAAAAAAATATTTTATTTTTTTAATCCTCATTCGAGGATATTTTCCATTGATTTTTAGAGAGAGTGGAAAGGAGGGGGGAGAGAGAGAGAGAGAGAGAGAGAGAAAGAGAAACATTGATGTGAGAGAGACACATTGATTGGTTGCCTCCCACATGCACCCCAACCTGGGGCCAGGAATAGGCCTGCAACAGAGGTATGTGCTCTTGACTGGAATTGAACCCAGGACCCTTCAGTCTGTGGGCTGATGCTCTATCCACTGAGCCATACCAGCTAGGGCTGAAGCTCTTTAGATTGTTCATATGTTTAGACATATTTGGTAACCAATGCAATGATATTATCTGAGAATTTTTTGTTCACTTTATTTATTGTTATTGGCAATATGATTGGATTTATGTCTCCCTTTTTTATGTTTTTTGATTACTCTTTTTTTTTAAAAATATATTTTATTGATTTTTTACAGAGAGGAAGGGAGAGAGAGAGTTAGAAACATCGATGAGAGAGAAACATCGATCAGCTGCCTCCTGCACACTCCCTACTGGAGATGTGCCCACAACCAAGGCACATGCCCTTGACCGGAATCGAACCCGGGACCCCTCAGTCCGCAGGCCGACGCTCTATCCACTGAGCCAAACCGGTTATGGCCGATTACTCTTTTAATATTCCTGTTTTGCTTTGTAAATCTTTTTCATTAATCAGGATGAATACAGGTTAGTGTTTTTCCTTTAATTCAATATTGCCCTTATTAAGTGTGGAAGACATACACTATGTATTTTCAGTGGTTATCTTTAATTTTTTATTACATGTACTTCATTCTCGTAATACAAATGCAATTTTGTAGTTTTTATTAATTGTAATGATATTTGAAAAAGTAGTTATGAAAATTAAATATTTTATTGTATTTAAATGTTGTAATTAATATTCAAATGTAGTTTTTCAATCCACATATAATATTTAGTGTGCATACTACTTTACAGAGTTTATCTTGTAATAAACTATATGTACCACTATCATCCCTAGGATTTCAAGGCCAACATATTGAGAAATAAAGATATGAAGGGCTCTATCTGTCTACCTTGAAATAAAGTAGTGGCTGTTGTGGCAGTGAGTTGAGATTCTATAAGAGATTGACATCTCACTGTCAGTTATATATCTCACTGTCATAAAATTCTTATTGAGATGTACTAGCAATATAGGATTTTACTCTTTTTCTACATTTGTTACCAACACTAGATAATATCACTTAAAAAGCTTTGCCAATTTATAGATTAAAAAATTGAACAACATATGCCTATGATTTCTGGTGAATTTAAATATTTGGGGAATATTTCTGACTGTTGGTTTTTAAATCATTATCATTATTGTTTGTCACTTAACAAATTCATACTTAATGAAAGCTAATGTGTCCTTTCTCACAGGACAGTATAAAAGATCTTAGATGCTTTAACTTTGATCAGTCTTTCCCATCTAATTTGCTAGTATTGTATGGTATTTTTTCTGTTTTCTTTTTAACCCCCAAAATGGGCATTATTTTTATTTTATAATGACAACCTTTGCTTATAGATTTATCTGTGTGATTTTTCTTTTATTTGCATACTATTTTTCTTCCATCATACCTTCCTACTGGGATCATATTATTTAACATGAAATATATTAGGCATTGGCTGTTGTTACTAAATGCTCTTGGTTTTTATTTTTGTTATTCCAAAATAATTTTGTTTCACATAAATTGTTGCTTGGTGATTTAACTCAGCACTCTGACAATATTATTCCACTGTCTTGTGGCTTCTATTGTTGCTCATGAGAAATCTGACATCTGTCTCATTGTTGTTCCTTTTGTAAGTAATCTAATTTCTCTCTGGCTGCTTTTAAGATTTATTTCTCTAAAATTTTAATATAATTGATTATATTGTTTTATTTCTAGAAGTTTAATACTTTTCTCCTGCCCTAGATCTTAGATCTTACTTTTGAAAAGATGTCTATGTAGTCTCCTTCTCATGGTTTTGATTTTATATTTTTATATATTTTAAGCATTTATGTTACACTAGGGGCCCAGTGCACAAATTCATGCACCTTGAAAGGAACTGTGGGCTGCAAGGCTGTGTTAGGCACAGGGGCGGGTCTCGGCCCATCTCTGTGCCCCAACCCGACCCCTCCTACAGCAGCTCCTGGTCCTCTGTCTGCTGGCAGCTCCACTCCCGCCACCGTTCCCATGCGCTGACAGTGTTGGGCCCACTCGCACCCGCTGATGGCATGGAGTGATTGGGTCTGGTGCTAGCAGCGGGTGCGAGTGGGGCCGGCGCCATCAGCAGGTGCAAGTGGTGGCTGCTGCCCCTATTGCCCATCAGGAGCAGGGGGAGGTGGAGAAGCCCTCAGGGGCGATCAGGGCCTGCAGCTGCTGCTCACACCAGCTGATGGTGCCGAGTGATTAGGACTGGCGCTGGGCACAAGCAGAAGGTGCGAATGGCAGCTCTGGTGCCAGCTGCAGGTGCAAGCGGGGCTGGTACTGGCAGTGAGTGCAAGTGGCAGCTCTGGCACTGGCAGCAGGTACAAGCACCAGGTGGGACTGTGGCACATGGGAGCAAAGAATTTTCAGTAACTACCAGAGGCTCACCCTGATGATAGCAACCAGTGCCCCACCTTGGTCTGGCACCCCCACTCACCTCCTCCACCATCCCACCGCAGCAAACGCCCTCCACATTCTGCACATGCCCCCTGGTGGTCAGCGCATGTCATAGGGACCAGTTGTTCCACCGTTCAGTCTATTTGCATATTAGCCTTCTATTATATAGGATACTGGAGGCCCGGTGCATGAAATTTGTGAGGTGGTGGGGGTGTCCCTTAGCCTGGCCTGTGCCCTCTCGCAGTCCGGGAACCCTTGGGGGATGTCTGACTGATGGCTTAGGCCCGCTCCCCCCAGGCCTAAGCCATCAATTGGACATCACTATCGCAGAGGTGGGAGAGGCTCCAGCCACTGCCGCTGCGCTCACCAGCTGTAAGCCCGGCTCAGGGCTTCTGGCTGAGCGGTGCTCCCCCTGTGGGAGCACACTGACCACCAGGGGGCAGTTCCTGTGTTGAGCATCTGCCCCCTGGTGGTCAGTATGCGTCATAGAGACCGATTGTTTTGCCGTTTGGTCGATTTGCATATTCACCTTTTATTAAATAGGATCTTTTATTTCTAGAAGTTCCACTTTGCTCTTTTTTTAAAATTTTATATATTTTTTTATTTATTTCAGAGAGAAAGGGAGAGGGAAAGAGGCATAGAAGCATCAATGATGAGAGAGAATCATTGATTGACTGCCTCCTGAATGCCCCCCCACTGGGGATCAAGCCAGCAACCCAGACATATGCCTTTGAGTAGAATCGAACCTGGGACCCTTCAGTCCATGGGTCGACACTCTATCCACTGGGCCAAACCAGCTAGGGCACACTTTGCTCTTTTCTATATCTTCTATTTATCTCCTTATGTTCATGCTTTCCTTTAAGTTCCTCAACATATTTATAATCGCTGTCTAAAATTCTTGTCTGCTTTCGATCATTATTGTTTTTTTAGTCTATTTATATTTCCTGATTTTGATTCTCACTTTCCTGCCTCTTCCCAGTAATTGCTAAGTGTCTAAAATTTTTGTTCTTTTTTTAAAGAGCAGCTTTACTTGGAAGACAGTTAAATTGCCTGCAGATCAGCTTTCAAGACTTGAATTTAAGCTCTGTTAGTATGGATTTATGGTGGCCTTTAATCTAGGCCACAAGCAGGCACCTGGCGCCTGTGACCCAGGCTTCCCTCGCAGCCCCAGCTTCATCCAGAAGGTCATCTGGTCTAATTAGCATATTACGCTTTTATTATAGATAAATTCAACAATGGCAATTTCTGGGGAACAGATCTGATTCTTCAGTTTCTTGCACACATGAGGGCTCCTTTGTACTGATGAATTATCTATAGCATTTTTTTTCTTTTGAGAGTCTAGGCCAAGAATGAAATATAACTTGTAATTTTCTTTTGAGGTCAGATGGATTTTTTTCCCCTCTTTGAAATAAAAGTCTTGGATAGTCCTGATTTTGAGAAGGGGTTCATTGCTAATCCATGACCATTTGTAGGCCCAAGAGTTTGTCTCCTGGATATTTTTCAGAATATTAACATACACATTTTAAGGCACTTTAAGTCAGGAAATACCCTGAGTTCTGTGACTTCATAGCACGCTTAACTCTAGCTTCTGGTTCTCATGTCATTGTGCCTCCTCTGGATGTTCTTTACTTTCTTTTAAAAAAATTTTTAAATTTATATTATTGTTGAAAGTATTACAGATGTCTCCCTTGTTCTCCCCATTTACCCTCTCCTCCCCACTCCTGCCACCTCCCCAGTTTCAGCACACTATTGTCTGTGTCTATGAGTTATGCATATTTGCATATAAGTTCTTTGGTTGATCTCTTCCCACCCCACACCCTGCTCTTCCCTCTGAGAATCATTAATCTGTTGCATGCTTCCATTTCTCTGGATCTATTGTGTGTGTCAGTTTATTTTGTTCATTAGATTCCACATATAAGTCAGATCATGTATAATTTGTCTTTCTCTGAGTGGCTTATTTCACTTAGCATAATACTCTTCAGATCACTCCATGTTGTCTCAAAGGGTAAGATATCCTTCTTTTTACAGCTGCATAGTATTCCATTGTGTAAATGTGCCACAACTTTCTCCATTCATCTAAAGATGGGCACTTGATTGTTTCCAGATCTTAGTTATTGTAAATAACACTGCTATGAACATAGGGGTACATATATTCTTTTAATGTTTCAGGATTCTGGGGATACATTCCTAGAAGGGGTATCACTGGGTCAAATGGCAGATCCATTTTTAATATTTTGAGAAAACTCCACACTGTTTTCTATAATGGTTGTACCAGTCTGCATTCCCACCAGCAGTGTACTAGGGTTCCTTTTTTCCCCACATACTTTCCAGCACTGTTTATTGAGTTATTGATGGTTACTATTCTGGTAGTGTGAGGTGATACCTCATTGTAGTTTTAATTTGCATCTCTCTAATGATTAGTGACATTGAGCATTTTTTCATATGTCTCTTGGCCATTTTTATGTCCTCTTTGGAGAAGTGTCTATTTAGCTCCTCTACCTATTCTTTAATTGGATTGTTTGTCTTCTTTTTGTTGAGTTGTATGAAGTATTTTATATATTTTGGAAATTAAGCCCTTATCAGATGTATCATTGGCAAATATTTTCTCCCATATAGTGGGTTGCCTTTTCATTTCAATGATAGTTTCCTTTGCTGTGCAGAAGCTCTTTATTTTGATGTAGTCCTATTTGTTTATTTTTTCCTTTGTTTCTCTTACCCTAGGAGACATATTGGTGAAAATTCTGCTACCTGAGATGTCGGAGATTTTCCTGCCTCTGTTTTCCTCCAGGATTTTTATGATTTCACAGTTTACATTTAAGCCTTTAACCATTTTGAGTTTATTTTTGTGTATGGTGTAACTTGGTCATCTAGTTTCTTTTCTTTCTTTTTCCTTTTCTGTATGTACCTGTCTAATTTTCCCAACTCCATTATTGAAGAGACTGTCTTTACTCCATTGTATGCTTTTGCTTCCTTTGTCAAATATTAATTGAGCATAATGACTTGGGTCATTTCTGACTTCTCTGTTCTGTTCCATTGATCTATATGCCTGTTCATGTACTTGTACCAGGCTGTTTTGATTACTGTGGCTTTGTAGTGTAGCTTACTATCCTTATTGTGATTTCCTCCAACTTTGTTCTTCTTTTCTAAAATCTTTATTGTTGAGGATATTACAGATGTCCCCCTTTTATTCCCCATAGACCCCCCCCCACCCCATGCCTTCACCACCCTATTGCCTATGTCCATAGGTAATGCATAGCCTATATAATAAAAGGCTAATATGCAAATTGTCCCCTAGGGAGTTCGACCAACTGGGAGTTCAACTACTCGCTATGACGTGTACTGACCACCAGGGGCGGCATGGAACGAAGGAAGGCCCTGGCCAGCAGCAGACAGCCGGGGGAAAGCAGACCCCGATTGACCCTGGTCAACAGCCAGGCCTAGGGATCCTACACATGCATGAATTTCATGCACTGGGCCTCTAGTATGTATATAAGATCTTTGTCTAATCTCTTTCTGCCCCGCCTCCCTGCTTCCCTCTGAGATTAGTCAGTCTGTCCCATGTTTCCATGCCTCTAATGCTATTTTATTCACCATTTTATTTTGTTTTTAGATTTCTTGTTGATTTATTTTGCTTTATAGATTCAATTGTTGATAGATATGTATATATTGCCATTTTAATGTTCACATTTTTTTATCTTCTTCCTTTTCTTAAAGAATACCTTACAACATTTAATGTAATACTGGTTTGGTGGTGATTAAATCCTTTAGCTCTTTCTTGTCTGTGAAGCTCTTTATCTGACATTGAATTCTAAATGACAGCTTTGCTGGGTAGAGTAATCTTGGTTGCAGGTCCTTGCTATTCATCACTTTGAATATTTCTTGCCAGTCCCTTCTGGCAAGAAATCATCTGACAACCTTATGGGAGCTTCCTTTTAGGTAACTGTTTTTCTCTTGCTGCTTGCTTTTAAGATTCTTTCTTTGTCTTTAACATATGGCATTTAATTACGATGTGTTTTGGTGTGGGCCTCTTGTTTGGGACCCTCTGTGCTTCTGGACTTGTAAGTCTATTTCTTTCATGTAGGGGAAGTTTTAAAACCTATTTCTTCAAATAGGTTTTACTATCGTACTCTCTCTCATCTCCCTCTGGCAACCCCAAATGCAAATGTTCATATGCTTAAAGTTTTCCCAGAGGCTCCTTACATTTTCTTCATATTTTTGAATTCTTTTTCTTTTGGCTCTTCTGATGGGGTGTTTTTACCTTCCTCATATTCCAAATAATTGATTTGATTCTCAGAATCCTCTACTCTGTAAATTATTCACTATTTTAGTTAGTGTATGTTATTTTCTGACTCATCCTTTTTCATGTCTTTGACTTTCTCATTAAGATCCTTGAAAGTCTCACTAAGTACTTTGAAGCTCATTTTTAGTCTCTTGAAGCTCTCATTAAGATTCTTGTGTAATCATATAACCATCATTTTTAATTCTCTATCCAGCAGTTTATGTGCTTCCATTTCTTTCATTTGTGACACATTTCTTTGTCCCCCCATTTCGGCTGCTTCCCTGTGTTTGTTTCTATGTATTAGGTAGAGCTGCTCTGCATCCTGGAATTGGTAAAGTGGCCTTGTGTATTAGGTGTCCTGTAGGGCCCAGTGGCTCAGCCCCCCTCCCCCCCAGTCACCTGAGCTGGGCATTCTAGGTGCACCCCTGTGTGGGGCTGTGTGCACAGTCTTATTGTAGTTGAACTTTGATTGCTGTTGGTGTCATTGAGAGGAATTGATCTCCAGGCCAATTGGCTGTGAGGGCCAGTTACGACTACAGTGGAAGAGCAGCTGTGCAGTAGACACCCCTATGGAGCAGGACTTGCTTAAGTGGGGCTTTGAAGCTGAGTCTGCCCCTTTAGTGTGTTTCTTGTGGATGTGTATAGTTGTAATCTGGTATGGTCTGAAGCTGTCCACTGAGTACACTGGCTCTGGGGTCTCCTGGGAGGTGTAAAGTCAGCCACTTCTTGGGGCCCACCCAGCAGGAGCTACAGAGAAGTCTTCAGATGGCTGCTACTTGTATTGGCCTTGTGAAGTGGCCAGGTGAGACCCAGCTCTGAAGCATGGCAGGCTGGTGCTAGTGCCAAGTCTTAGGCCTTTTATTGATAGGCTTGGGGCATGATGACACCATCTGCTGCTGTTTGAGAGATTTTAGCAGTGTGAAGTCTGAGCCAAGTCAGGTCATTCATATGCAAAAGCTACTGCAGACATCTTGTGTAAGGCTGAAAATTAGATGGGGCAGGGTTTCAGGGAATCACTGGGGCAAAGTGAGCAGTGTGAGCCAGGCTGATGGAAACTCAGATATAGTTACCAGTCAGCTCTCCAACAGGGGGAGGTCCCAGCACAGAAACAATGACCCCTGCAAGGACCCCCAACCCCATCTGGGAGAAAGCTGACCCCAAGTTCCTGCCCTGATGTCAGACAATCCAGTTCTTCCCCATATGTCCTTGGGTCCCCCAAAGCTGCCTGGCTCTGGAACTCAGAGTGATCGAGTCTGAGTAATTTTATATGCTGGACCTTTAAGAGGAATACTTGGGACTCCAGCAGACCTCCCTGTCATTCAGCCACAATCCCCACTAGTTTTTACATCCCAAAGTTAGGTGGACTTCCCAGCTCTGGAACCCTGGCCTGGGGGTTTGGTGTGGGGCTGGGACTCCTTGCTCCTCATGCAGGGGCTCTAAAGCTGAGATAACCCTCCCATTTATAAAAACAGCCCACGTGGATGTCAGAACAGCCTGTTCTGTGCCTCCACCCTTCCTACCAATCTCAGTGGGCTTTCTTCTTCACTTCTCTACTTGTAGGACTTCCATTCAGCCTGCTTCCAGGCAGTTCTCTTTTGTATTTCAGTTATAATTTTGATGAGGTTTTGGGAGGTGGCAAGTACCCGCGTTTACCTATGCCACCATCTTGGTTCTCCTCCAACTCTTTTCTTAATATTGCTGCAGCTATTCATGGTCATTTTGGGTTCCATATACATTTTTGGAGTATTAGTTATAGATCTGTGAAATACGCTGTTGGTATTTTAATAGCGATTGTATTGAATCTATAGATTGCTTTGGGTAGTATGGACATTTTAATGATGATAATTCTACCAATCTATGAACACAGTATTCCTTGAGTTGTTTATATCTTCTTCGATCTCTTTTTTCAACGTTCTGTAGTTTTCTGAATATAGGTCTTTTACCTCCTTGGTTATATTCCTAAGTATCTTAATTTTGGGGTTGAAATCGTTTTTTTCAGATTTTCTTTCCTAGAGTTCATTATTGGTGTGTAAAAATTCCATCGATTTCTGCATGATAATTTTCTATGCTGCTACACTGCAGGATTTATTTATTAAACGTAATTTTTTGGTGGAGTCCTTAGGGTTTTCTGTGTACAATATCATGTCATCTGCAAATAATGACAGTTCTGCATCCTCTTTTTCAATTTGGATGCCTCTTACTTTTTATTCTTACCCGATTGCTGTGGCTAGGACTTCCAGTACTATGTTGAGTAAAACTGATGAAAGCAGATATCCCTGTCTTATTCCTGTTCTTAGGGGAAATGATTTTAATTTTTTCCATTGATTATGATGTTGCCTGTAAGGTTGTCATATATGGCCTTTTTATGTTGAGGTATGAACCAAACCCTCTATTCTCATATTGCTGAGAGTTTTTATCAAAAATGGGTGTTGGATTTTGTGGAATTCTTTTTTATACATCTATTAATATGAGCATGTGATCTTTGTCTTTCAATTTGTTTGGTCCTGGGAGAGTGTCAGTGTAGCTTCCTCTTACTCTGCCACAATTTTTCTCTTATCAGTATCCTGTTTTTTTTTCCGATAGGTACTTATTTTTTGCCTTTTTTATTATTTTTGCCTGTGTTTCTCTCCTTTTCTCTATTTCTTCCTCTTCTTCCATCAGTCCCTTTAGCATTTCTTACAGTGCTGGTTTGGTTGTAATAAACTGTTTTAGTTTAGTTTTGTTTTTTTTTGTCTAAGGATCTCCTTATTTCACCTACAATTTTGAATGATTGCCTCCTTGGATAGAGTAGTCTTGGATTAAGTCCCTTGCTTTTTATTACCTTGTATACTTCTTGCCACTCTCTTCTGGCCTGAAGTTTTTCTATTGAGAAATCAGTTGACAATCTAATGGGAGCTCCCTTGAGGGTAACATTCTGTCCCTCTCTTGCTGCCTTTAAGATTCTTTCTTTTTCTTTAACGTTTGCCATTTTAATTATAATGTGTCTAGGTGTGGGTCTTTTTTAGGGGGATCACCTTAATTGTGACTCTCCGTGCTTCCTGGACCTGTGTGACTTTCCTCTTCATCTTGTTAGGGAAGTTTTCTGTCATCATTTCTTCAAACAGATTCTCTGTTCCTCATTCAGATTCTTCTCCTTCTGGTACCCCCATGATGCGGATTTTGTTACATTTCATGTTGTCCCAAATTTCCCTTAAACTCTCCTCCTGCCTTTTAATTTTTGTTAAAAGTACCTGAGGATACTCTTCTTTTGAATTTGGAGAGAGTGGAAGGAAGAGGGAGGCAGAGGAAGAGAAACATTGATGTGAGAGAGACACATCAACTGGTTGCCTCCTCACACCAGTGCTGAGGATTGAGCCTGCTTGTGATTCCCTCCCGATTCAAAAAGACAGTCGTGTCCTCGCGCACGCTCGAGCCTCCATACCTCTGCACTTTACTTCCGCAGCTCCTCTGAGTCTCAGTGTGCTTTTCTCTTTCCTTCTAGTTGTAGAATTTCCACTCAGCCAGCCTTCCTGTAGTTCTGGATGATGTCCATTTTGTCTTTTCGTTGTATTTTTGAAGTTGTTGTCGGAGGCAAGGTAAACACCGGAAATTGCTGCCTCCGACATCAACTGGTTGCCTCCTCACACCAGTGCTGAGGATTGAGCCTGAAACCAAGGTATGTCCCCTTAATTAGAATGAAACCTGGGCCCCTCATTCCACAGGCTGATGCTCTATCCATTGAGCCAATCCAGCTAGGGCTAATTTTTGTTCTTATTGCTGCTCTGCTTGGGTGATTTTTTTCTGCCTTGTTTTCTATTTTGTTGATCCTGTCCTCACCTTCTTCTAATCTTTTGTGATTCCTTTCAGCGTATTCTTTATTTCAATCATGTCATTCTTCATTTCTGATTGGTTTTAATTCATGCTTTCTACAAATGTTTTCATGTTGATATAGTTTCCAATAAGTTCTTTATAGTTTTCATTATATTGCTTATAATTTTCACTAAGTTGAGCATCCTTATAACCATTACTCTGAACTCTACTAGTATATCTGATAAATTGCTTTTATCCATTTCATTTAGCTCTTTTTCTGGAGATTCCTCCTGCTCTTTCATTTGGGGCCTGTTTCTTTGTTTCCACATTTTTCTATTTCTTTGTGTTTGTGTGTTGAAGAAGACTTCTGTGCCTCCTATTCTTGGTGCAGTGGGCTTCTTGTGGGCACCAGGGGTGTAGTTTCCTTGATCTTCTGAGCTGTGCTCTAGGAGTGACTCTTTTGTGGGTTATGTGAGTTCTCCTGTTGAGTTTGGGTCTTGGTTGCTGTTGTTCCATTTGTGGTTAGGCTCAGCCCTCAGTCTTGTTGACTGTGTGTCTCAGCCCCGACCACATCATGCCAGTTGTTATATAGGTGCTGACAGAACAGAACAAGACAAAACCAGACCAAACCTAAAAGAACACGAAGAAAAAAAGAAAACAAACAAAAATTTAAAAAACCACAAAAAAACCACACAAACACTAATAAGAACACTATCTTCAATAATAAGACTAAAAAACAACTTAAAAAACCCTCAGACATTAAAAAAGAGAGAATACGAAAAGGCATAATACTAGAATTAGAAGAGAGCAGGGAAACACCTGCAACAAAAATAAATAGAAAACAGAATATGAAAGCAAAGAAGGAAGAGACCAGAAATAGGGCAATTATAAAAAAAAAAGTTGAAAATAATGAATAAAATAATAATAATTTTAAAAAGTAAAAATGCTAAATAAAATAGAATAGGAAAACAAAAGAATAAAAAGGTTAATTAAAAATAAGAATTAAGATATTAAGAACAATATGCTATATATGCCAGGTCCCTTGAAACATATGCTGTGCAGATGTTTCTTCCCTGCAGCGACTGTGTCAAGCAGCAAGGATGGACCAGACCAGAAATAGGGCAATTATAAAAAAAAAAGTTGAAAATAATGAATAAAATAATAATTAATTTTAAAAGTAAAAATGCTAAATAAAATAGAATAGGAAAACAAAAGAATAAAAAGGTTAATTAAAAATAAGAATTAAGAAGATCCACGATGGTGGCTGACAGGATGGCAGAGAGGGCGAGAGTGTGAATGAGTGAGGGAGTGTGTGGACGTGTGGGGCATGTATGTGTGTGTGTTTGAGTGAGGGACAGTATATTCCACAGAACTTTTGGGGGCTGGCGGACCAGGCTCTGCTAGCCAGGCAGCCTTTACTACCACTGCAATCTCTCCCAGGGCAGCTGACTTTGCTGCATTGACCATGCCAGCTTGAAGGGGAGAGCAGCTGTGACTGGGAGCCCAGCCTCACCTCCACTCAGGGAGCCCTCAGACACCACCTGGGACCCTACAGCCACACCACCAGGGACTTGCTGCCTTGGGTGCGAACCCACAAACACCAAGACTCCAGCCTCCCCGGCCACGGCTCCTAAAAAGTTTGTCCAGGGAAGACAAAATGGTGGCCAAATAGGTGGATGTGTCCTGCGCCTTCTCATGGAGCAGATAGAAGAAACAGCTGAATCGAATAACATCCACCTGGAATTGGTGAATTAAACACAGCTGGTGAGACAATCCATGGCCGTAAAGTATGCAGGATGCCTGGAGAACAGTACGATTGGGGAACTGGGCTGGAGAGAAACTTGCACAATCGGGACTAGAGGGTCAGAAGGAAACTGCACTGCACCAAGTCTGCATCCCTTGGGGACACGTGTCATACTCGACTTTGTAAGGTGGTCCACAGGGCAGCTGGCAGCTGAGGACTCTAGATCTTAATCCAGTGATGGCGAACCTATGACATGCATGTCAGAGGTGACACGTGAACTCATTTTTTTTGGTTGATTTTTCTTTGTTAAATGGCATTTAAATATATAAAATAAATATCAAAATTATAAATCTTTGGGGGAAACCGGTTGCAAATATCAAAAAATTTCTATATGTGACACGGCACCAGAGTTAAGTTAGGGTTTTTCAAAATGCTGACACGCCGAGCTCAAAAGGTTCGCCATCACTGACCTAGCCCTGCAACTCCATTCCCTTCTTCGTCCCAACTTCCACGATCCACCCAACCCTAACTCCATCCCCATCGCCACTTCCGGCCTCATTCCCCACCTTCATCTTACCTCCATCTCTCACCCGGCCTCCCCTCCCCCCTCCCCTGGCAGGTCCACCTGTCCATCGCGCTCGCCCTGAGGGCAGCCAAGACCTTGTCCGGAGACACGGACTGCCACGTCTTCCCCTTCTCCCACTTCGGCAAGAGCTTCATCAAGCGCTGCCACCTGTCCTCAGACAGCTTCATCCAGGTGGCCTTGCAGCTGGCCCACTTCCGGGTCAGTGAGGTCCCCTGACCCCACCCCCTCTCAGGAACTCGGTTCCCTGGTCCCCCAAGACCTGCCACGGCAGCCCCTTTCATGACTCTTCTTGGCTATTGTGGGTCCACTATCTTTTTCCCCCCAGAGCTAGTTTTTTTTCTTCAATATTTTTATTTTTTTAATTTTTTAAATATTTTATTGATTTTTTATAGAGAAGAAGGGAGAGGGACAGAGAGTTAGAAACATCGATGAGAGAGATCGATCAGCTGCCTCCTGCACGCCCCCTACTGGGGATGTGCCCGCAACCCAGGTACATGCCCTTGACCGGAATCGAACCCGGGACCCTTCAGTCCGCAGGCTGACGCTCTATCCACTGAGTCAAACTGGCTAGGGCCATTATAGCTTTTTTTATTTAACAAATGGATGCACATGATAAAACAGGTAAAAATAATTCTGTCTTGAAGGATACAGAATAAAGGGTAAGCTTTCCTTTTCTCCTCTCCCCAACGCCAGTTTCATTCCCTGGAGCTTCTGACTTTAGTTCTTTGGGTAGTGAGCATCATATCTTCCGTAGGTGGCACTTTCGGTAGAGGGTACCTGGAGACTCCACAATAAAATGTGTGAGATTTAATTCATGTATGTGATCTCCCCCGTCAACAATAAAATAAAATAAATCAGGATAAAAATCTCTAAAAAAATAAAATTAAAAAATATATAAATCTTTGTTTTACTATGGTTGCAAATATCAAAAAATTTCTATATGTGACATGGCACCAGAGTTAAGTTAGGGTTTTTCAAAATGCTGACACGCCGAGCTCAAAAGGTTCACCATCACTGTCTTAATCCATAGCCATGGGAGGCTGTGCCCAGAAAGGCAGCCTGAAGTTCTGCCTCAGCTGCGCAGTGCCAGGGGGAGAGAGATGCACAGCGGTGCAGTTGCTCTTTCTTTATATTTTCCTTGCTTCTACTCGGTAAACCCAGTGAATAGGATTTCAATTACAAACACTCACCGAGACTGCGGTGCAGGAGAAGGTGGTTTTGTGGAAGCTGGGGAGCAAAATAGGGAGAGGCGACCAGGAAGCCAGCTCTGGGACAACCAGTCCCTCCAACCCTGAACAGACATTTTTTCTCCTGAAGACCAGACTCCTCCTAGCAGCACAGCTGCACCCAGCCTTGAGCTCGGCAGGGGAAACAAGGATTCTGAATACCCCCAGGGAACCCTCAGGGACTGAGTAGAGGGGATATTTGGTCCTGGAAACTAATACAGAAACAACACCTCCTAGAGCCCGTCTCAGAAATAGACGCCTGTGTAAATATGACTGAAAGCAGGCATAAAAACAAAGAGAAATGAGCCAGTTGGAGAAACATAAATATCACATGATCTCACTCATATGTGGGATGTAATGAACAACATAAACTGATGAACAAAAATAGATCCAGAGACAAGGTAACACTGAACAGACAATCTAACCTCAGAGAGAAGGCAGGGGAGGGTTTTAGAGATCAACCAAAGAACTTGTATGCATGCATATTAGCAAAACCAATGGACACAGACACTGGGGTGGTGAGGGCTTGTCGTAGGGAGTGGGAGTGGAGAAAGGGAAAAAAAAAAGAGACTAAAATAGATGACAATTGGAGAATATGGGAAAAAAGATAGAAGAGACCAAAATTCCAAACCAAACAAAAATAAACAAACAAAAGACAAAAAACAAAACACACACACAAAAACATAAAACCAACCAACCAAAAAAACAAAACCTTTGGGTCTGCTATTTGTGGAGCATGCTGGATTTTATTTTGATGCTGTTGTATCTGGCCCTTTGGTGTGTGGGTCCTGGGTCTCCTGGTCAGTTTTCTGGTCCAGGCCAATGTGATTTTCTGTCTGTGCCTGTCCCGGGGCAGCCTGGCTGAAGACCTGCAGTGTGGATCCCAAGTAGAGGCTTTGTCTGCTTGGGGTTCGCCCTTTTAACGTATTTGTTCTGGGCACCTTTCTATCCCCCCACGGAACTGGGGCTCTGCAGGGTATCTGTTCCCAGTTAGGATGGTTTCAAGAGATTTGTGTTAGGGGTGCCCATAGCTTGTAGAGGTGGGTGAGGCCTTCCTCTCCTTCCAGTGCCTCAGCTTTGCCTGGGTCACTGTCACTGCCTTGTCATCACCTTTACTCTGTGTCTTCTCCGGTCCTTTCTCCTCACTCCCCACTCCCAGTATTTCTGATCACTGAGAATAATTGCAAAATAAGAGAAAGAAGACAACTTCATTTTGCCTGTATCATCCTATTTCGCATGCTGCCAGGATTGTTCAGCACCAGAAATAACTTTCCCAGCTTGAGAGAGTTTTCCGAAAAAGAACAACCTTTTTTCTTTTTTTTTAAACCTCCTTCCTAGGAGCATGATGTTTATCTTTTTTTCTTTCTTTTTTTTTAAAATAAATTTTTATTGTTGAAAGGTCCCCTTTTTTTCCCCATTGACACCCTCCAGCCCACCCCCCTGCTCTTTAGCACCCTATTGTCTGTGTCCATGGGTTATGCATATATGCATCCAAGGTCTTTGGTACCACCCACCCACCCCCCCCCGCCTTCCCTCC
>NW_005370346.1:59784-66307 GCF_000412655.1 Myotis brandtii
CAGAATCGAACCCAGGCCCCATCAGTCCGCAGGCCGACACTCTACCCACTGAACCAAACCAGCTAGGGCAATATTTAATTTTTTGAGGAAACTCCATACTGATTTCCATAATGGCTATACCAGTTGCATTCCCACCATCAGTGTACTAGGGTTCCCTTTTCTCTACATCCTCGCCAGCACTTGTCATTTGTTGATTTGTTGATGGCAGCCATTCTGACAGTTGTGAGGTGATACCTCATTATCATTTTAATTTGCATCTCTCTGATGATCAGTGACTTTGAGCATTTTTTCATATGTCTCTTGGCCACCTGTATGTCCACTTCGGAGAAGTGTCTGTTTAGGTCCTTTGTCTATTTTTTAATTGGATTGTTTGTCTTCCTTTTGTTAAGTTGTAGAGTTCCTTATATATTTTGGATATTAAATCTTTATCAGATGTATCATTGCCAAATATGTCCTCCCATACTGTGGGCTTCCGTTTTGTTTTGTTGATGGTTTCTTTTGCTGTGCAGAAGATTTTTATTTTGATATAGTCCCATTTGTTTACTTTCTCCTTAGTTTCCTTTGCCTCAGGAGATGTATTTGTAAACATAGTGCTACGCAAGGTGTCTGAGATTTTGCTGCCTATATTTTCTTCTAGGATTTTTATGGTTTCATGACTTACATTTAAGTCTCATCAATTTTGAGTTTATTCTTTTGTTTCATTTATTTATTTTTTAAATTTAATTTAAATTCTTTAGTGTTTCAAATATTACATGGGTCTCTTTTTCCCCCATTGACCTCTCCCCGGCTGCTCCCACCACCAGCACACGCCCTCACCCCGCTACGGTCTGTGTCCATTGGTTATGCTCATATGGATGCATACATGTCGTTTGGCTGATCTCTTAAACGACTCCCCTCCCCACCCCCCACCTTCCCTCATAGGTTGGACAGTCTGTTCGATGCTTTTAGGTCTCTGGTTCTATTTTTGTTAATCAGTTTATGTTGTTCATTATATTCCACAAATGAGTGAGATCATGTGATATTTATCTTTCTCTGACTGGGTTATTTAGCTTAGCATAATGTTCTCCAGTTCCATCCAAGCTGTTGAAAATGGAAAGAATTCCATCTTTTTTACAGCAGCATAGCATTCCATTGTGTAGATGTACCACAATTTTTTAATCCACTCATCTGTTGATGGGCACTTAGGCTGTTTCCAAATCTTAGTTATTGTAAATTATGCTGCTATGAACATAGGGGTGCATAGATCCTTTCTGATTGGTGTTCCTGTTTTCTAGGGATATATTCCTAGAAGAGGGATTACTGGGTCAAATAGGAGTTCTATTTTTAATTTTTTGAGGAAATTCCATACTGATTTCCACAGTGGCTGCATCAGTCTGCATTCCCATCAGCAGTGCAAGAGGGTTCCTTTCTCTTCACATCCTCGCCAGCACTTGTTGTTTGTTGATTTGTTGATGATAGCCATTCTGACAGGTGTGAGATGGTAACCCATTGTCATTTTGATTTGCATCTCTCAGATGATTAGTGACTTTGAGCATGTTTTTATATGTCTCTTGGCCTTCTGTATGTCCTCTTTTGAAAAGTGTCTATTTAGGTTCTTTGCCCATTTTTTGATTAGATTGTTTATCTTCCTTTTGTTAAGTTGTATGACTTCCCTATAAATTTTGGAGATTAAATCCTGATTAGAGATAAAATTGGCAAATATGTTCTCTCATGCAGTGTGCTTTCTTGTTGTTTTGTTGATGGTTTCTTTGGTTGTGTAGAAGCTTTTTATTTTGATGTAGTCCCATTCGTTTATTTTCTCTTTAGTTTCCATTGTCCTAGGAGCTGTATCGGTAAAGATATTGCTATAACATATGTCTGCTATTTTGCTGCCTATGGAGTCTTCCAAGATTTTTATTGTTTTCCGTCTCACGTTTAAGTCCTTTATTCATTTTGAGTTTATTTTTGTGTATGGTGTAAGTTGGTGGTCTAGTTTCATTTTTTTTTTTTGCATTTATCTGTCCAAGTTTCCTAGCACCATTTATTGAAGAGACTGTCTTGACTCCATTGTGTGCTCTTGCCTCCTTTGTCAAATATTAATTGAGCATAATGGCTTGAGACTATTTCTGGGTTCTGGGTTCTGTTCTATTGATCTATATGTTTGTTCATGTGCCAGTACCAGGCAGTTTTGAAAATAGTGGCTTTGTAATGTAGCTTGATATCTGGTATTATGATCCCTCCAACTTTGTTCTTCTTTGTCAAGATTGCTGCAGGTATTCGGGGTCTTTTTGAATTCTATATGAATTTTTGGAGAGTTTCTTCTAGGACTTTGAAATATGCAATTGGTATTTTAATGGGGATTGCATTGAATCTATAGATTGGTTTGGGTAGTATGGACATTTTAATGTTGTTGTTCTACCAATTCATGAACACAGTATATTCTTCCATCTGTTTATGTCTTCCTCTATCTCTTTTTTCAACATCCTGTAATTTTCTAAGTACAGGTCCTTTACCTGTTTGGTTAAGTTTATTCCGAGGTATCTGACTTTTTTGTTGCAATGGTAAATGGGATTGTTTTTTTAGTTTCTCTTTCTGTGAATTCATTATTGGTGTATTAAAAAAGCCGTAGATATCTTGGTTTAATTTTGTATTCTGAACATTGCCAAATTCATTTATTAGGTCTAGAACTTTTTTGATGGAGTCCTTAGGGTTTTCTATGTAAAATATCATACCATCTGCGGATAATAACAGTTTCACTTCTTGTTTTCCAATTTGGTTGCCATTTATTTCTTCTTCTTGTCTGATCACTATAGCTAGCACTACCAGTACTGTGTTGAACAGGAGTGGTGAGAGTGGGCATCCCTGTCTTGTTCCTGTTCTTAGGGGAAATGGTTTTAGTTTTTGCCCATTGAGTATGATGTTGGCTGATTGTTTGTCATATAAGGCTTTTATTTTGTTGAGGTATGATCCCTCTATTCCCACTTGGCTGAGAGTTTTTATCAAGAAAGGGTGTTGGATTTTGTCAAATGCTTTTTTCTGCATCAATTGAAATGAATATGTGATTTTTATCTCTCAATTTGTTTAGATGATGTATCAGTTTGATTGATTTGCAGATATTGTACCATTCTTGCATCTCCGAAATAAATCCCACTTGAGGATGGTGTATGATCCTTCTAATATAATTCTGGATCTGAATTGCTAGAATTTTCTTGAGGATTTTAGCATCTACATTCATCAGAAATATTGGCCTGTAATTCTCTTTATTCATAGAAAGAGCTTAGAAGTGTTCCTTACTCTTGAATTTTCTGGAATAATCTCAGGAGAAGGTTTTAGTTCTTCTTTGAATGTTTGATAACACTCCCCTGTGAAGCCTTCTGGCCCAGGGCTTTTGTTTGCTGGAAGTTTTTTTGAGTACTGCTTCTATTTTCTCCATAGTTATCAGCCTTTTCATTTTTTAAAATTCTGATTGAGTTTTGGAAGGTTGTATTTTTCTAGGAATATGTCCATTTCTTCTAGATTGGCCAGTTTGTTGGAATATTCTTCATAGTATTTGTTTACAATCCTTTATTTCTGTGGGGTCTGTTGTTATTTTGCCTCTTTCATTTTTGATTTTGTTCCTCTCTCTTTGCTTCTTGGTGAGCCTGGCTAGAGGTTCATTAATCTTATCTATCCTTTCAGAGAACCAGCTCTTGGTTTCATTGATCTTTTATATATTTTTTTGTTTTGTTTTGTTTTTTGTTTTTTTGTCTCTATTTTATTTTTTTCCACTCTTATTTTTATTATCTCCTTCTTTCTGCTCACTCTGTGCCTTTCTTGTTGTTCTCTTTCTAATTCTTTAAGTTGTAGAGTTAGATAATTTATTACCAGTTTTTTTTTTCTTGAGGTATGCCTGTAATGCTATGAAATTCCCTCACTACTCCTTTCACTGCATCCCATAGATTTTGGATTGTTGTGTTTTCATTGTCATTTGTTTCCAGGATGTTTTTAATATCTTCTTTGATCTCTTTGGTAACCCAATCATTGTTTAATAACATGCTATTTAGCCTCCAAGTGTTTGAATTTTTTTGAATGTTTTTATTGTAGTTTATTTCTAATATTATGCCATTGTGATCTGAGAACATGCTTGATATGATTTCAGTCTTCTTGAATTTGGAGAGACTTTGCCTGTATCCCAATATTTGGTTTATCTTTAAAAATGTCCCATGTGCACTTGAGAAGAATGTATATTCTGTATCTTTGGGGTGAAATGTTCTGAAGATGTCAATTAATTCCATCTGATCTAGGGAGTCATTTAGGATTGCCGTTTCTTTGCTGATTTTTTGTCTATGTGATTTATCCAGTGATGTCAATGGGGTAAAAAAGTCCCCTACTGTGATTGTATTGCTGTTGATCTCTCCCCTAATATCTTCCAGAGGTTTTTTTTTTTTTATGCATTTGGGTGCTCCTACATTGGGTGCATATATGTTTACCAGGGTTATAGTTGCTTGTTGGATCAATCTCTTTAGTATTATGTAGTGACCTTTGTTGTCTCTTGTGATGGCCTTCACTTTGAGGTATATTTTGTCAGATATAGGTATTGCTACTCCAGCTTTTTTTTCTTTTCCATTTGCACGAAAAAAAAATTTTCCATCCCTTCACTTTCTTTCTGTGTGAGTCCCTTGTTCTGTGGTGGGCCTCTTGTAGACAGCATATAGTTGGGTCATGTTTTTGTATCCATTCATCCACTCTATGTATTTTGACTGGAGCATTTAATCCATTTATATTTGATGTTATTATTGATAGGTACTTATTTATTGCCTTTTAAATTCTGTATGGCTACGTTTCTCTCTCTGTTTCCTCTTCTCATTACAACAGTCCCTTTAGCATTTCTTGTAATGCTGGCCTGGTGGTGATGTATTTCTTTAGTCTTTTTTTTTTTTGTCTGGGAAAGTCTTTATTTGATTGTCTATTTTGAATGATCGCCTTGCTGGATATAGTAATCGTGCTGTCAGATCCTTGCTTTCCATTACCTTGAGTACTTCATGCCATTCCCTTTTGGCCTGTAGAGCTTCTGATGGGAAATCAGGTGTCAGCTTTATGGGAACTCCTTTGTAGGTAATAGTTTGTTTTTCTGTTGTTACCTTTAAGATTCTCTCTTTCTCTTTAATTTTTGGCATTTCAATTATGATGTGTAAGGGTGTGGGCCTGTTTGGGTTCTTCTTGCTTGGGGTTCTCTATGCTTTCTGAACTTGTGTGACTTTTTCCTTTACCTGGTTAGGGAAGTTTTGCTCCATTATTTCTTCAAACACGTTCTCTATCCCTGTCTCCCTTTCTGCCTCTTCTGGCATACTTGCTATTCTAATATTGTTACATTTCACGTTGTCTCACAGCTCCCTTAAGTTTTTCTGATGTTTTTTAATTGTTTTTTCTTTTTGGTTCTCTGATTGAGTGATATTTTCAACTCTGTCTTTTAATTCACTGATTCAATCCTCAGCTTCCCCTAATCTGCTGTGTATTCCTTCCAATATGTTATTTTTTTGTATGTTATATCATTCTTTATCTCCGGCTGTTCTTTTTGCAGGGTTACTGTATCTTTTTTTCACGCTATTGAGCATCTTTATCATCATTACTCTGAACTCTCTTTCAAATAAATTTCTTTGCTTCATTTATCTCTTATTCTGGAGAATTCTCTAGTTCTTTCATTTGGGAGTTGTTTCTCTGTCTCCCCATTGTGGCTGTCTGTTTGCATTTGTGACTGTGTATTATTTAGATCAGTGATGGCAAACCTTTTGAACTCGGTGTGTCAAAATTTTGAAAAACCCTAACTTAACTCTGGTGCTGTGTCACATATAGAAATATTCATAATTTTTTTTTGATATTTGCAACCATAGTAAAAAAAAGATTTATATTTTTGATATTGATTTTATATATTTAAATGCCATTTAACAAAGAAAAAATGCCATTCAAGAAAAATCAACCAAAAAATATGTATAAAATGAACAAAAACAGAAAAACAATGTACATTTAGGAAAAAATAATTTAAAAAAAAATAATCAAATGGTACAAAAACTAGAAATTAGTGACTTTTTTGGTGCTGAAGTTAGTCTGCTAATTCTTCGATTGCAGGTTCATACTTGGTGCACTTCAAGGCCAAGCAAGCGCCACTAACTTCATCTGTTAGCCGGTTTCTTTTGTTCGTTTTAATGTTATTTAATGCTGAGAACAAAGTCTCACAAAAATATGTTGATGAAAAAATTGTTAGCAAAGCCATTGCTAGATTTTTTATGTCGCTAAAAGTGTCAGGTACTCTGTTCCAAGCACTCAAAATTTCTTGTTCGTAGTTGCACTCTTCTTCATTATTCAAACGATTTCGTCCTAGATTTTCAAGTTTCGACCTTAAGTCGACAAACACATGAGACTAAATGCTACCTTGAAAATCTGCAAGTTGCATCTCTAAATCGTCAATTTGCATCTATTGGAAATCCTTTAATTCCAAAGTACTGTAAACAACTACATCCGGATACTTAATTATTTTAATGGTCTGTTCTAGGCTTCTAAATTGGTC
>NW_005370346.1:67691-75798 GCF_000412655.1 Myotis brandtii
TTTTTTATAAAAGGTTGATAGGTTTCTTACCTATTAACTTTTTGCAGTGTTGTTGCACTGACTCCTGGTGCAAAACAATTCAAAGATAGTATGTATAACCAACAAATATATGGTGCTGTAATCAATTATCCGACACGCAGAATGTCTCATCGAGCACTGTTGCACTGTATATTTTTTTCTTCTAACTCTCCCACTCCTGTCTCCTAACGAACATGGCGATCAAGTGCGTCCATTTGCCGAGTGCACCCGAACGCACGGGAAGCTTACCCGAGGCACATGTTGACAATAACGAGGCCGTTTCCAGAATTGGGCATTTTGTCACTCGAGTAAAAATAAAATGTCATGAGTAAAGATTAATCTCTTTATAGTGCAATTCTTAACCTTTTTATATTAATGTCAATATTGGAACAATGTATCTTGGATGTTTTCACTATGTATCTTTGCTACGCAACACCGATGTACATGTTTACATCCAGTTTAGAATTGCATTACTGATCATGAGTAACGTGAGTAATAATATTACTCGAGTGATGCCCAACTCTGGCTGTTGCGAGAGACATATATTTGAATTATGCAATTTTTTGTCTCTGTCGATGCGTGTCACCAAAATGAGTTAGCGTGTCACCTCTGACACGCGTGTCATAGGTTCGCCATCACAGCTATAGGTCATAGTAAGCAATATTTCAAAAACACATGGATCTAAGCCAGTTATTTCTTATGGGTATAATTTCCCTATATATTTTACTATGTAGTCCTTTTTACTATGGAAATTTTACTTCTAAAACGACAACCAAAATTATTATTATTTTTTTAATCTTTCAGATTTGTCATCAAGATATGCCAATAATTACTTACCTCCAAAAGAAGATACTTATGAAACAGAATTATTTCAATGGGAAATGAATGACAGGCTTCAAATCTATGATATTAAGAAGTCTATTTCTAGAGATTATTTGGAAGTCAGAGGCACATTGGAAAATCAGAAGGAATTTTTCAGGCAAGGAATGATTATATATGAAAAAATGTCTATTTTCAATCAGCATACTTACTTATCTCAATATCCCACATGTAATTCTGAGAAGCCCTATAAATGTAAGGAATGTGGGAAGGCCTTTAGACGAGCCTCACACCTAACTCAACATCAGAGTATTCATACTGGTGAAAAACCCTATCAATGTAAGCAATGTGGGAAGGCCTTTAGTCGTGATTCACAGCTCAGTCTTCATCATAGACTTCATAGTGGTGAGAAACCATATGCATGCAAGGAATGTGGGAAGGCCTTTACTCAGAGCTCACAACTGATTTTACATTACAGAATTCATACTGGTGAAAAACCATATAAATGTGAACAATGTGGGAAAGCCTTTATTCGTAGTTCACAACTAACCCGACATCAAAAAGTCCATACTGGAGAGAAACCTTATGAATGTAAAGAATGTGGGAAGGCCTTTACTCAGAACTCACAACTTACACTGCACCAGAGACTTCATACTGGCGAGAAACTCTATGAATGTAAAGAATGTAGAAAGGTCTTTACTCAGCTCTCACAACTTATTCTACATAAGAGAATCCATACTGGTGAAAAACCCTATGAATGTAAGGAATGTGGGAAAGCTTTTATTTGTGGCTCACAGCTTTCTCAACATCAGAAAATTCATAATGGGGAAAAGCCATATGGATGTAAAGAATGTGGGAAGGCCTTTATTCGTGGCTCATTACTTATGCAACATCAGAGGATTCATACTGGTGAAAAACCCTATAAATGTGAACAGTGTGGGAAGGCCTTTATCCGTGGTTCACAACTTACTCAACATCAGAGAATTCATACCAATGAGAAGCCCTATGAATGTAAGGAATGTGGAAAGACCTTTAATCATGGTTCACAACTTACTCAACATCAGAGAATTCATACTGGTGAGAAACCCTATCAATGTAATGAATGTGGAAAAGCCTTTAATAGAGGCTCACTACTTACTCGGCATCAGAGGATTCATACTGGTGAGAAACCCTATGAATGCAAAGAATGTGGAAAGACCTTTAGTCGTGGCTCAGAACTTACTCAACATGAGAGAATTCACACTGGTGAGAAACCCTATGAATGTAAGGAATGTGGAAAGTCTTTTATTCGTGGTTCACAGCTTACTCAACATCAGAGAATTCATACTGGTGAGAAACCTTATGAATGTAAAGAATGTAGAATGGCCTTTACTCAGAGTTCACATCTTTCTCAACATCAGAGACTTCATACTGGTGAGAAGCCATATGTATGTAATGACTGTGGAAAGGCCTTTGCTCGTGGCTTACTACTTATACAGCATCAGAGAATTCATACAGGTGAGAAACCTTATCAGTGTAAGGAATGTGGGAAGGCCTTTATTCGTGGTTCACAACTTACTCAACATCAGCGAATTCACACTGGAGAAAAACCCTATGAATGCAAGGAATGTGGGAAAGCCTTTAGTCATGGTTCTCAACTTACTTTACATCAAAGAATCCATACTGGTGAGAAGCCCTATGAATGCAAAGAATGTGGAAAAGCCTTTACTCAGAGCTCACACCTTTCTCGACATCAAAGAGTTCATACTGGTGAGAAACCATATCAATGTAAGGAATGTGGGAAGGCCTTTACTCGTGGTTCACAACTAACTCAACATCAGAGAATTCATATCAGTGAGAAATCTTTTAAATATAAGGAATGTGGAATAGACTTGACTCATAGCTCACAAGTTTATATATGAATTTGAAACTTTGTGATTAATAAAGATATTTCTGTGGTCATTAATCCATTATAATCAAAGAATTCTTAAAATGTGAATATGGGAGTACACTTTCTCGTAAAACTCTGCATCAGTGAATTTATTTGGGGAAGAGTGATAATGTAATCCATATAGAAAAATTTATTACTAGAAACTGATTAAACTTTGGTGAATTTTAATCAATAGTAATGTAATAAATATTAGAAGGCCTTCAGCCATAGCATGTCTTTTTAAGCATTATCTTGACTCTATCAGTTGCTTCCCTTTGTGACATTTGTTATGATAACCTTTAGTTTAATCATTTGTAAGAAAACCTAATACCTTCCTTATCAAATTCTTGAAAGTATTATGTGAGTTGTTACATGTAAAACTTTTAGAGCAGTGCCTTGAACATAGCATAGCACAGATATTAGCTGTTATTATAGTGTTAGATAATTTGCATGAGAGAAGGACACTTATGAGTATAATGAATATCGAGAAATATTCCATTTAACATTTAACCCCAATTATTTGAATGGGGAACACTGTATGCTATAATAAATGTGAGCAAGCTTTTATTTAGATTTGATCCAATATGCTATAAGAGGAAATTCATACTGTATATTAAAAAAAAACCACTGTAGGTTTAATGAGTGGATTGTTGACGAGGTTTTAAGTGAATTGTAACAAAGTCCAAAAACTCATATTTTCTATTTCTGACCACAATTCAAGATTATTATTTAGAAATGGATAACCATAATAAATCTTTCTACTAGGAACTTTTTAAAAACTTGGTTTTACAGATTTTGATTAACATGAAAATAAAAACTGACATTACAGACTGTTTTGCAATGAAAAAATGAGTCTATGTCAGAGACTGCTGTTTTTCTGCCCAATATCCATTTCCCTTTTTTAGTAACTGAATTCTTGATTGAAAACCTATGTAAGCTTTCCTTGCTGATCAAAGTGGAAATGATATTTTGTATGATTAGGACATTTAACCCCTTTTCCTCTATTTTCCCTCTGTCTACAATGTGGACATTTAATCTGTAGCGCTGGCAGTTTTATGGGAACTCTGAGAATGGGTATTAAGGATGGTGGAGCAGAAAAACAAAATATACACCTCTGCTGATTTTATACAACAGCCACAACAACTTTGGTCTTCCTGTATTTCTTTATATAGAAATGAAAATAAACTTACTTATTGATACTATTGTTATTTTCTTGTTGACAAAATTATTAAGGATATAAAATTTTATATCTGGATGTGGAGTCCTGTGGGTAAGGAAATCTCAAATGTGGCACTGCTTTAGGGCTATGGAGAATGAGGATCTACCTATCTCAGACTAGAAAACTGACAATTGTTTTTATACACAAGACATTTGGTTAGACTCCCACTTTATCTCACAAGGCATATCTTGTGCCAATTAAGACTATGATGTTAGGAAAAATAATAGGAGTGATTCAGAATGTAGGTATTGGATGCTTCTTTCTGCATTTGGTAATGTCCTGTGAAAGAAATTTAGTGGAGAGTTAGATACCGAGGGTGCTTTCAGAGGTTGAAAACAATATTGCTTTGTTGAGAGATGTAGGTGCTCAATCCAGGTTGATGGTAAATTTTAGAACTTTGATCCTTGTGGGATTCAAAATGCCAAACTCTTTAACTGAAGCCACTTACAATGATTTAAAGTAGCAGCTAAACAAGAAATGAGGCCATTGCTAATCCTTGCAAACGCAGTGAATCTGTTAGCAAAAGAAAAAAAGAATTTAAAATGCTTTCCCAATGTTCTTATTTATTAAGTACTTAATATTTCAGCTACTCTTTTAGGTATTTGGTGTATATCAATGAACAATTCTAGAAGGAGAAGATAGAATAATACATTGTAGAGTATGTTAGAACATACGTGTTATAGGGGAAAATTTTCAAAAGGAGTGGAGGGGGATATGACAGTTTAGGCTGCTATATGAAATAGAATGATCAGGGTAGGCCATGGAGAAGGAAATATTTGAGTCAAGATTTGTAGAGGTGAAGGAGTAAATCATTATCTAAGGGAAGGGCATTCCAGGCAGAGGAAAAAGAGCAAAGGCCCTTACATTGCTGGTGTGTTTGAGGAACACCAGTGGAGATATTGTAAAGGTTTGTGCTGATGGGCGATTGATAAAGGAGGTAAGAGAGATAATGACTATACCTTGTAAGTCATTTTGTATTTTGAGCAGAGGACATGATCTGACATATTGCTATTGTGTTTAAAATTTTAAAAGCCTAAGTGGCTATGAGTAGAGGTTATGGCATTAATTCAGATAAATGATGATAGTAGCTCAGACCAGAGTAGCAACAGTGGTGAGAAGTGGTTGGAGTCTAGATATATGGTAAATATGATGGAGCAAGCAAAATTTGTTTGGGGGTTAGATGTCAGGTGTAAGAGAAAAAAGTCTAGGGTACTGACCCAAAAGTTTAGGGCTCAAGTAACTGGAAAGATGTTCTCATCAGCTGAGATGGGAAAATAACAATATTGAGTGAGCACCTGGATGTTCTAATTTGTACTATTCTAGAGATTATATTAATTTGCTAATTATTACCTATAGTTATTTAAAATCATGAGGCAGGACAAGATCATTAAGGACCTGAGTGTGGCGAGAGAAAAGAACATAAAGGACTGATCCACCTTGAGAGTTCAAGGATAAAAGACCATCAAAGCAGGATCAGTGAGATGGAAGGACAACTAATAGTTGTACCACAGAAGCCAAATGAAAGTGAGTCAAAGGGAGAGGATGGCTGCTGACGGGAAGGCAGACTGCAAGATAGTGTGTGAGTGAGAGAACGAAAGGAGAGTGTGTGGACATTTGTGGGTGAGGGACAGCTGTATTCCAAGGGACTGTTGGCGACTGCCAGACTGGGCTCCCCTGACCAGGCAGCCTCCACTGCTGCTGAAATCTCTCCCAGAGCGACCAGCTCTGCTGCGGAGACCACACCATCTCGAAGGGGGAGAGTATCTGTTATCAGAAGCCTATACATTTTGGGACTCTACAACCACAACACCCAGGGGCCAGCTGTGAACCCAGGAACACTGGATCTCAAGCAGCATGAATACGCAGACTTGGATGAGCTCTGCACCTTCTCACGGAAAGGTCAGATTTCACCTAGGGAAAGGTGAGGTCTGCGATCCAGGCAGGAGAGAGAAATGTGCGAACGGCATCTAGAGGTTCGGGGGAAGTCT
Source organism: Myotis brandtii (assembly GCF_000412655.1). Taxonomy (NCBI): domain Eukaryota; kingdom Metazoa; phylum Chordata; class Mammalia; order Chiroptera; family Vespertilionidae; genus Myotis; species Myotis brandtii. The sequence goes on from NW_005370346.1 coordinate 73,645, forward strand.
GCACCCCACAACATCTGCGGCCATTGGGGCTAGCGTGATCCGTGATTGTGGAAGGGGATCCACAGGGCTCCTGGAAGAACTCTAAAAATCAACCCATAGCTGGACTGGGCGCAAAAAGGCACCCTGACATTTTACCAGTGTGCCGGCTGCTTAGTGCCAGGGGGAAAAAAGACTGCACAGAGACATTCACAGAGTTGTGTGCAGTTCCAGAGGGTAAAAGTCACGAGTTCACACACTTATTCTGGCTCTTTTTTTTCTCTTTAAATCCTTGCTTTTGATTACTAACCCTAGTACATAGGATCACCCAATTAGGGACACTCTAAGAGACTGCAGGGGAAAGTTGTTTTCGTGGAACCTGGGGATCAGAATGGGGAGTAACGATCAGAGAACCAGCTCTGGGGCAATCCATTCTCCCAAGTCAGTATTAAGTGTGACAGGGAAAACAAAATCTAAATACTGGCTAGAGAGGACTTAAAGCCCCGGAGGTCAATCCAGAAACACTGCCACCCAGGGGTTAAATCACAAATTGACTCTTGTGTAAACACAAATAAAGGAGTCTAAAACACAAAGAAATACTGCCTGCTTGAAAATCAGGACTGTGGCTTACAACACAGAGGAGCAGTGGAACGCAGGGAACTTCAATATTGTCTGACTGCCTACAGGAAACAGGTGTGCCAAACAGAACAGTAGAGGAAGTGAATGACCTTCACTACTGCACATTTTTATTTTTTCATCTTTTGCTTAAGAAACTAATTTTTTCCTCACTTGATTTTACCTTTTTAATTATTATTGTCTGACTGCCTACAGGAAACAGGTGTGCCAAACAGAACAGTAGAGGAAGTGAATGACCTTCACTACTGCACATTTTTATTTTTTCATCTTTTGCTTAAGAAACTAATTTTTTCCTCACTTGATTTTACCTTTTTAATTATTATTTATTTATTTTATTTTATTTATTTATTTAATGGGCACCAGGACCAATGATCACCAGCTGCCCAAGTACCAAAAAATTATGCTTCCGAAATCTCTTGATGTCGATTCCACACGTAGAGCAATCAGGCTGCTCTATGTGTGCCACTCACGACAGAAGCCTATATTTTTATTTTTAATCAGTATTACCACTACTATTTTACCTTTTTTTAAAGTGTCATTTTATTTTCTCTTTATATTATTTTGGGATTAGTATTCTACATTCTATTTTCATTTTTCCTTTAGCATCATTTTACTCTATCTCAACTTTACCTTTATCCAACACTCTCTTCCTCACTTATCCCATTTTGTTGTCCTGTTTCTCTTACCCTATTCCTGCTTTATATTTTCCCTATTCCCTCTTTTTACTCCATTAAAAATTCATCCTACTTATACATCTAATTTCCGATCCCCTGTTCTAAGTCCATACACACCTCTGTCTTCTCTTTCTTCACTATCCAATTTTTCTTTTTTCTCCCTTCCCTTTTTATTTTTGTTATTATTGTTTTGTTTTATTCTTGGTTTTATTTTGTTTTGTTTTGCCTTGCCTTCTCTCTGTCCTATTGTTGTTGTTTGCTTTATTATTGATTAGATTTTTTGTGTGCCTGTTTGTGAGATTGTTTCTCTTTTTTTGTGTTTTTATTTGTTTTTTGCTTCTATTTTTCTTCTCCTCGCTTGTTATTAGTTGTTTGTAGTTTGCATTCATCTCTGGGTGTTGATTGCATTTTTTTGGATTAGTGGTTGTTCTATTGGAGTTTTCTCCCCATATAAATAGTCCCCCCCCTTCTATTTTATTCTCTTTCTTTTCTCTCATTTTTTTGCTTTTGTCAGTATCATTTTTATACTCCTTTTTTTTCTTATCCCCTAATTCTCTTTTTTCTGGTGGTGACCTTTATTTGGGGTAATTAGTATCGTGAATACATTTGTATTCACTGCCATGTGCATTGTGCCTTGTTGTGTTGTATTTTGTGCCTATAAATCAATGCAGCAGAGAGAGAGAGCTACATAACCAGACACTAAGAGGAGAGACCTCATGGGGAGACAAAGAAACAGCCCGCATATGAAAGAAAAGGAGGCATCACCAGAAAAGGAAGTAAATGAAATAGAGGCAATCAATATGTCAGAGAAAGAATTCAGAGAAATGGTCATAAGGTCGCTGAAAAGAATGGAAGACAAATTCAACAA
>NW_005370346.1:76280-102097 GCF_000412655.1 Myotis brandtii
CAGAAACACATCAGGCCAGAAGGGAATGGAATGAAATATACAAAGTCATGCAAAGGAAGGGTATGAATCCAAGAATACTGTACCCAGCAAGGCTATCAATCCAAATCGAGGTTGAAATCAGGAGCTTCACAGACAAAAAAAGACGAAGAGAGTTTACCACCACCAAACCAGCAATGCAAGAAATGCTAAATGGTCTGCTGTAAAAAGAAGAAATAGGAAGCGAAGAAGGAACACCGGCAAAAAATAAAAATGGCGACAAACAAGTACCTATCAATAATAACTTTAAATGTAAATGGATTAAATGCCCCAATGAAAAAATATAGGATAGCTGAGTGGATAAGAAAACATGGCCCATATATCTGCTGTCTACAGGAAACCCACATCACAAAAAAGGACTCACACAGACTGATGGTGAAGGGATGGAAAAAGCTTTTTCAGGCAAATGGAAATGAAAAAAGCTGGGTAGCAATACTTATATCTGACAAATTAGATCTCAAAGTGAAGGACATAACAAGAGATAAGGAAGGCCAGTTCATAATACTAAAGGGAGCAATTCAACATGAAGATATAATTCTGGTAAATATATATGTACCCAATACAGGAGCACCCAAATACATAAAAAAAATTTCTGGAGGATAACAAGGGACAGATTGACAGCAATACATTTATAGCAGGGACTTTAATACCCCACTAACACCACTGGACAAATCCTATAAACAAAAAATCAGCAAAGAAACATCAATCCTAAATGACTCACTAGATCAGATGGAATTAATTGACCTCTTCAGAACATTTCACCCCAAAGCCACAGAATATACATTCTTCTCAAGAGCACATGGGTCTTTTTTAAAGATAGACCATATATTGGGTCACAGGCAAAGTCTCTTCAAATTCAAGAAGATAGAAATCATATCAAGCATCTTCTCAGATAACAATGGCATAAAGCATAAAACTAGAAATCAACTACAATAAAAACAATCCAAAAAAAATCAAACACCTGAAGGCTAAATAGCATGCTATTAAACAATGACTGGGTTACCAGAGAGATCAAAGAATAAATAAAAAGCATCATAGCAACACACGACAATGAAAACACAACAATCCAAAATCTATGAGACACAGTGAAAGCAGTCTTGAGAGGGAAGGTCATAGCTCTACAAGCCTACTGCAAAAAAACACAAAAAAACAAACAAACAAAAAAAACCAAGAAACAATGGTAATAAATTACCTAACCCTACAACTCAAAGAGTTAGAAAGAGAGCAACAAGAAAAGCCCAGCATAAGCGGAAGGAAGGAAATAATAAAGATCAGAGCAGAGATAAATGAAATAGAGACAACAACAAAAAAAAATACAAAAGATCAAAACCAAGAGTTGGTTCCTTGAAAGGATAAACAAGATTGATGAACCTCTAGCCAGGCTCACCAAGAAGCAAAAAGAGAGGACCCAAATAAACAAAATCAGAAATGAAAAGGTGAAATAACAACTGATCCCACAGAAAAATAAATGGTTATGAAAAATACTGTGAACAACTCTATTTCAACAGAAAGGACAACCTAGACTAAATGGACATATTCTTACAAATATACAAGCTCCCAAAACGTAACCAAGAAGAATCAAAAAACCTCCATAGGCTGATAACTACCAAAGAAATTGAAGGAACGATAAAAAATCAGCAAACAAAAGCCCTGGTCTGGAAAGCTTTACAGGGGAGTTCCGCCAAGCATTCAAGTAAGAACTAAAACCTATCCTCCTCAGACTATTCCAAAAAAATTCAATAGGAAGGCATACTTCCAAGCTCTTTCTATCCAGCCAGCATTACCCTAATCCAAAAACCAGATATAGACACCACACAAAAAAAGAGAACTATAGGCTAATATCCTTAATGAACATAGATGTTAAAATCGTCAACAAAATTCTAACAAATCAGATTCAGGAATACATTAGAAAGATCATACACCATGACCAAGTGCAATTTATTCCAAGGATGCAAATCAATAAATGTGATACATTATATAAACAAACTGAGAGACAAAAATCACATAATCATATCAATTGATGCAGAAAAAGCATTTGACAAAATCCAACACCTTTTCTTGATAAAAACTCTCAGCAAAGTGGGAATAGAGGGATCATACCTCAACATAATAAAAGCCCTATATGACAAACCTACAGCCAACATTATACTCAATGGGAAAAAACTAAAACCATTTCTCCTAAGAACAGGAACAAGACAAGGATGCCCACTTTCACCACTCCTGTTCGACATAGTACTAGAAGTACTAGCCATAGCGATCAGACAAGAAGAAGAAATAAAAGGCATCCAAATTGGAAAAGAAGAAGTAAAACTATCTTTATTTGAAGATGACATGATACTATACATAGAAAACCCCAAAGACTCCATAAAAAAACTACTAGACCTAATAAATGAATTTAGCAATGTAGCAGGATACAAAATTAACACCCAGAAATCTATGGCCTTTTTATACACCAATAATGAACTCACCGAAAGAGAAATGAAAAAATCAATCCCATTTACCATTGCACCAAAAAAATTAAGATACCTAGGAATAAGCTTAACCAAGGACGTGAAAGACCTGTACTCAGAAAACTACAGGACATTGAGAAAAGAGATAGAGCAGCAGTTCTCAACCTGTGGGTTGCTACCCCTTTGGCGGTTGAATGACCCTTTCACAGGGGTTGCCTAAGACCATCCTGCATATCAGATATTTACATTACGATTCATAACAGTAGCAACATTACAGTTATGAAGTAGCAACGAAAATAATTTTATGGTTGGGTCACAACATGAGGAACTGTATTTAAAGGGCCAGAAGGTTGAGAACCACTGAGATAGAGGAAGACATAAACAAATGAAAGAACATACCATGTTCATGGATTGGTAGAATCAACATCATTAAAATGTCCATACTACCTAAAGCAATCTATAGATTCAATGCAATACCTATTAAAATACCAATGGCATATTTCAAAGATCTAGAACAAACTCTCCAAAAATTCATCTGGAATAAAAATAGACCCTGAATAGCCACAATTGTGCTGAGAAAGAAAAAAGTTGGAGGGATCACAATACCAGACATCAAACTATATTACCAAGCCATGGTTCTCAAAACTGCCTGGTACTGGCACAAGAACAGAATAGAGGACCCAGAGATTGACCCAAGCCATTATATTCAATTAATATTTAACAAAGGAGGCAAGAGCATACAATGGAGTCTAAACAGCCTCTTTAATAAATGGTGCCTGGAAATTTGGTCAGATACATGCAAAAAAAATGAAACTGATCACCAACTTACACCATACACAAAAACAAACTCAAAATGGATAAAGTACTTGAATGTGAGACAGGAAACCATAAAAGTCCTACAAGACTCCATAGGCAGCAAAATTGCAGACATATGTCGTAGCAATATCTTTACAGACACAGATCCTAGGGCAAGAGAGACTAAGGAGAAAATAAACAAATGGGACTACATCAAAATAAAAAGCTTCTGCACAACAAAAGAAACCATCAACAAAGAAAACCATCAAGAAGAAAGCCCACTGCATGGGAGAACATATTTGTCAATGTTATCTCCGATAAGGGTTTAATCTCCAACATTTACAGGGAACTCATACAACTATCTCCAATAAGGATTTAATCTCCAACATTTATAAGGAACTCATACAACTTTACAAAAGGAAGATAAACAATCCAATCAAAAAATGGTCAAAGGACCTAAATAGACACTTTTCAATAGAGGACATTCAGAAAGCCAAGAGACACATGAAAATATGCTCAAAGTCACTAATCATCTGAGAGATGAAAATCAAAACAACAAGGAGGTACCACCTCACACCTGTCAGAATGGCTATCATCAACAAATCATCAACTGACAAGTGCTGGAGAGCATGCAGAGAAAAAGGAACCCTCCTTCACTGCTGGTGGGAATGCAGACTGGTGCAGCCATTGTGGAAAACAGTATGGTGTTTCCTCACAAATTTAAAAATGGAACTGCCATTTGACCCAGTAATACCACTTATAGGAATATATCCCAAGAAACTAGAAACACCAATCAGAAAGGATATATGCACACCTATGCTCATAGCAGCACAATTCACCATAGCCTAAATTTAGAAACAGCCTAAATGCCCATTAGCAGTTGAGTGAATTAGAAAACCATGGTACAATCTACACAAGGAATACTACACTGCTATAAAAAAGAAGGAATTCTTACCATTTGTAGCAGCATGGATGGAACTGGAGAGTATTATGCTAAGTGAAATAAGCCAGCCAGTAGAAGAAAAATACTACATGATATCACTCATTTATGGATAATAAAGAACATTATAACCTGATGAATAAAAAGATAGATACAGAGGCAGAGAAGCATTGAACAGACTGTCACATTACAGCAGGAAGGCTGGGGAGTGTTGTGGAGAGGGTAAGAGATCAACCAAAGGACTTGTATGCATGCATTTAAGCATAACCAATGGACACAAGACACTGGGGAAGTGGGGTAAGGGCATGTACCAGGGGTTAGGGGAGGCCGGGGGAAGGTCAATGGGGATAAAAAGGAGACATATGTACCATTTGTAATACTTTAAACAAAATAAAATAAAAAAGAAAAGTGAGTCAACAGAAGGATGACCAATGCTATTAGATACTGTTTTCAGATCATGTAATAGGAAGCTATGAACTGGCTATTGGATTTAGCTATAGTGAAGCTTTTGCTGATCTTGAGAAGAGCAAGGGTATTTTGTTTGTTCGTTTGTTTGTTTGCTTTGGAGTGGTAGAAGTAAAAGGCAGATAAAGACTGAAAACTGCTGACTATGCATAGAGATAACTACTGATAGGCATTTTGCTGCTAAAGGATGTAGAGAGATTGGTTTATAATTAGGAGCAATAGGAATAGGAGAATGTTTTAAGGATGGGAGATGTAATAGCAATTCTGTACGCTGGTTGGAGTAATCCACTAGAAGGGAAAAATGACAAAGAAGGAAGAATCACTGGAGGAATGACCTCACACAGGTTAGGATTTAGTGCATGAAGGATTAGCTTTAGATAATATGGAAAGTTTATTCCTGGTAATAGGATGGCAGAATATGGGATGCAGGTGCTGGGAAATGAGTACATGAGGTGGAAGAAATATTGCGAAATGTTTCTCTGATTCCTTCGGTGATACGAAGTGGTAAGCAAACATAGATGAAATTTATGGGGGTTGAGAGATTTGTGGTTTCAAGGAAAAGATATGAAATAGTTGTTAGAGTGAGAGATATTTAATGGTCTATGGATGTACAGTATGGTTGCCTGGAAGCATTAAGGGCTAGTAAAGTGAAAGAGCAAAGGTGCTAGGTAAGCAAAAAGAATCATCAGGCTTAAAACTGTTTATACAAGATATTTGGCATTATAGTTAAACAGCAGCAAGTAGTTTGAAAGCCTATTAAGTTTTTGAGGGAAATGTACTGCTAATGAAACTCTGTTGCAGGGTTTCATAACAGTTCTCAGGCTGTGGTACAAATCCATCAGGAAATGATCCATTTATGTAATTTTTCCAAGGATATATATGGAACAATATATGTTATGAAAGCATATCTATATACATATCTAGAATGTAGTCTTTCCATTTGCTTTTTAAAAATATGTAAATGGTATATTCTGTTTATAAAATATGCCTTGCTTTTTCACTTACATATTTTGGCAATCTTTCAAGTTTCTATTGCTGCATAACAATAACCCAAACTTGACTTAAAATATAGTGATCATTTATTTAGCTCACACATCAACAAAAATTTGGACAGGGCTTGGCAGCAAAATCTCATCCCTGAATCATACAGTATCAGATGGGGTGACTTGAAAGCTAGGAGTTAGTTGATAGCTAAAGACTGGGATAATCTAAAAACTCACTTGTCTGGTAATTGATTCTGGCTGTCAACTGAACCTCAAATAGGGCCATTATGCAAAATACCTACATGTGATATTTTCATGTGGCTCTAATGTGTCCCAAGGAACAAGGTTTATGCAGGTTTATTGATTGATTGTTGACACTATTACAGATGTCCCCATTTTTTTCCATTGCCCATTCTACACAGCCCCGACCCCGTTTGGCCTTTACCAAACTGTTGTCTGTGTCCATGGCCTATGTATATATATTCTTTGGCTAATCTTTTTGCTTTTTTAAATTAATACTCACCCGAGGCTATTTTTCCCTTTGCTTTTCAAATGGGGCAGGGGATGAGGGAGGGGAAGGCGGGAGTGAGAGAAACATTGATGTGAGAGAGACACATTGATTGCCTCCTTGCATGCACTCCAGCTACGTGTCCTTGGCCAGGAATCAAACTTGAAACCCTTCAGTGTGTGGGCAATGCTCTAACCACTGAGTTACATCAGTCAGGGTTCTTCACCTTCATTTCCCTCATGCCCCTCTCCTCTGACATCTGTCAGTCTGTTCCATGTATCCATGCCCTGTGTGATTTTATTTTGTTCTTCAATTTACTCATTAGATTATACATGTAAGTGAGAGCATATGGTATGTCTTTCTCTGACTGGCTTATTTTGCTTAGCATAATAATCTCTAGGTCCATGCTGTCACGAAGGGTAAGAGTCATTTCTGTTTTTACAGCCTCATAGTATTCCATTATGTGAATGTATCATATAATTTTAACCCATCCATCTATTTATGGGTAAATGCGCTGTTTCTAGATCTTGTCTCTTATAAAAAAGTGCTACTATGAACATAGGGGTGCATATATTCTTTCTGATTAGTGTTTTGGGATTCTTAGGATATAGTCCCTAAACAGAGATCACTGGGTTAAAAGGTAGTTAGTTCCATTATTAGTTTTTTTGAGGAAACTCCCCACTTTTTCCATAGCGGCTCTGAACCAGTCTGCATTCCCACCAACAGTACACTAAGGTTCCCTTTTCTCCACGTCCTCACCAGCACTTGTCAGTTGATTGGTTTATTGATGGTAGCCATTCTGGCAGGTGTAAGGTGATACCTCATTGAGGTTTTAAGTTGCATCTTTCTTGTGATTAGTGATGTTGAACATCTTTTCATGTGTCTCTTGGCCATCTGTATGTCCTCTTTGGAGGAGTGTCTATTCAGGTCCTTTGCCTATTTTTTATTTTTATTTATTATTATTTTTATTTTTTCCTATTTTTTAATTAAGTTGTTTATCTTCCTGGTGTTGAGTTGTATAAGTTTTTTATATATATATATTGGAAATTAACCCCTTATCAAATGTATCATTAGCAAATATGTTCTCCCATTTAGTGGTTCCTTTTTCATTTTGTGGATTTTTTTTTTACTGTGCAGCTTTTTATTTTGAAGTAGTCCCATTTGTTTATTTTTTCCTTTGTTTCTCTTGCCCTAGAAGATACATCAACAAAAATATTGCTAAGTGAAGTGTCTGAGATTTTACTTCCTATATTTTGTTCTAGGATGTTTATGGTTTCACAACTTACATGTAAGTCTTTTGTCCATTTCATGTTTATTCTTGTGTATGGCATATTTTGGGGCTTTAGTATCATTTTTTTTTCATATAGCTGTCCAATTTTTTCAACACCATTTATTGAAGAGATTGTTTTTTACTCCATTGTATGCTTTTGCCTCCTTTGTCAAATATTAATTGACCATATTGATGTGGGTTGATTTCTGGACTCTCTGTTCTGTTCTATTGATCTATATGCCTGCAGGAACTTTTTATGATTTAGTCTCAGAAATTACATATCACTCATGCTATACTCCTTTGATTGAGGCAGTCTCAGCTCAATGAAATGTCCACATTGTTAGAGGAGCCTGTGGGATGGGATATATTATGGCCACTTGTGTAAATACAGTGTGCCATAGAGATGTTTTCTTATCTAGCTTTGAAGTCACGTAATCTCACTCCTGTCTTTCCTTATTGGTTTAGGCCAGTGGTTGCCAACTGGTGGTCCGTGGACCACTGGTGGTCTGTGAGGTCAGAAAGGTTGGTGACTACTGGTTTAAGGAAACCTTTGGAGCAGTGGTTGCCAACCGGTGGACTGTGAGATCCGAAAGGTTGGCAACCACTGGTTTAGGCAGTTACATCTTAGTGGGAAAGTGTCACATTGTAAGTAGAGCATATGAGGTGGAATATATTTTGGTGGGCAATTTGGGAAAATACATTCTGTCACAGGAAACCTTTCATACATAAAGTTTCCTTAATTTTTGATGGTATATGTATTAGCTATAGCTAATATATGTATTATTTTTATTGATGTACTATAATTTTGGCAGACTACTGGAATTCTAATTTTTCTCTGGGCACATATCTACCAAGCTGTGTACCTAATTTTCCATTCTCCCTTGTGGATCTGTGACTCCTTGCAGGACATTTGGTCCTGTCCAAAACATCAGTGGAGATATTTGGTACATGCCCAAAGGTCCTTGATATTTAATCACATTTGGCTAGACAGCCACAATTCAACTATTGGACCAATAAAACATAACCTTTCTGATGTACTAATCCTGTAAACCGAAAGTATAAGTAAATGTCATGGGACATTTTCTAAGCATGGACATTTTGGACAAGACTAATTTTTTTGTGACTAAATAAAACATCAGAAATCATACTCAATTTCCCTATCATTTGCTAAAAAGTAATTTCCATAAGAGTGTAAAAATACTAGTACGTGATATCCTATAAAATAAAAGCCTAATATGCAAATCGACTGAATGGCAGAATGACTAGTGGAATGACCGGTCACTATGACATGCACTGACCACCTGGTGGCAGATGCTTAACACAGGAACTGCCCCCAGCCTGCAGGCCCCAGGCCAGCCAAGGCGGGTGCCAGTGGGGGACCCCCAACAGCCCTGTTGGTTGCTCTGCAGAGGGAGGCGACCAGCCGTGGTGGTGGGGGGGCAGGGCTGGCTGGCGAGTGGGCTGGTGCCTGGTGGTGGCGGCAGGGCGATCATGGGGCGGGGCTGGCCAAGGGAGGTGACCAGTGGCCACAGTGGGGGGTGGTGCCGGTGACCTGGTGGTGCCAGGCTGGCCAAGGTGGGTGCCAGTGGGGTCCCCCCAATCACCCTGTGGTCACCCCACAGATCTAGCCTGATCACCAGCAAGGTTGTAAGTTGCATCTTTACCAAAGGCGCCTAGGGACCCTACCCATGCATGAGTTTCATGCATTGGGCCTCTAGTGTATATATAAAAGCCAAGTGACTGAAACAACGGAATGACCAGAATGACTGGTCGCTATGACATGTACCGCAGTGGCCAACTGGCCCGATCAGGGCCCAAGTGCCCCCCCACACACAACCTCCCAGAGCCCAGCTGGCCAGGCTGGCCAACTGCCTGCAGTCCCTTCCCCTGGCCAGCCCTGCTCCTGATCGGCCCCCACCTTCATCAGGGGCAGGGCTGGACAGCCAACCTCCTATGTCCCCTCACCCCCACTAGTCTGGCCCCGATTGGCCCCCATGAGGGTGGGCCAGCTGGACCCAACCTGTGCATAAATTCGTCCACCGGGCCTCTAGCTAATTATAATAAACTAGGGCCCCAGTGCACAAATTTGTGCATCTTGAAAGGAACTGTGAGCCATGAGGCTGCAGTGGGCACAGAGGTGGGTCTTAGCCCACCCTCTGCGCGTCCACCCAGCCCCTCCTGCCATGGCCCCTGGTCCCCTGTCTGCTAGCAGCCACGCTCCCACCGCTCCCACTGCCGCTGCTCCCACACGCTGACGGCGCTGGCCCCGCTCAACCCACTGATGGCATAGAGCGATCGGGGCAGTTTCCAGCAGTGGCTGCAAGCAGCGGCTGCTGCCCAAATCACCCCTCAGGTGCAGGGGGAGGTAGAGAAGGCCTCAGGGGAGATCGGGACCAGCACCAGGTGCTGGCAGCAGGTGTGGGCATTGGCTGCGAATGTGAGTGGGGTCGGCACCACCAACAGGTGTGAGCACCCGGTGGGACCATGGCACAGGAGCAAAGAATTTTCAGTAACCACCAGAGGCTCACCCTGATGACAGCGACCGGTGCCCTGCCTTAGTCTGGTGCCCCCGTTCACCTGCTCCACTATCCCGCCGTGGCCAATGCCGCCATGTTCTGCACTCTGCCGCCTGCTGCCAACGCCCACCTGCCATATTCCACATGTGCCCTCTGATGGTCAGCACACGTCATAGCAACTGATTGTTCAGTTGTTCTGCTGTTTGGTCTATTTGCATATTAGGGTTTTATATATATAAATGTAAATATTTAATTTGCTATTAAATAATATATTTTACTTCCAGTTTGGGACCAAGATGAAATATAAATAAATATTAATCTATGGTAAAAGAGTAACTATAAGATATAAAAGAACTCTGAAGAGTATTGAAAAGCTAAGGGAAAGTTTCCAAAGAAGGATAAATTTTAAAGGTGCATTCCATTTCTAAGTCAGGTCATAGAAGGTGTAGTTTCAGCCCCACTATATTATAAAGAATCTTGGTGGGTTTCCTGGGGCAGAGCTAATCTACAGTCATTTAGCAAGTAGAAAACAAACCTTGAGGACACAATTTAGTTGCATCTGGTAGAGTTGAGGTGCAAGGCTTGGAGAACACAATATCTACATTGAGAGGACCATGGGAAACCATGAAGGCTATAGGTAAGCCACAGCAAGTGGGAAGGCACCTAGGAAGAATCAGAGGCTGCTGTAGCCCAAGGACTACAGTTCACATGGTCTGTGTTGGGAAAGAAGTTGGCCTTGGCTGAGCTGCAGAGTTCCCAAGAGATTACAATGATTGGCACATGATTGGGCAGAGTACCACTGAATGTTCTTATATACCCACACTACTAGACAACCATGTAGTAGGACAAATAAAATGCAAAATACCACATCAGGACCAGTAAGAAGCACCTATTGAAAAAATTAACGTCATACTTACTGTAAAGAAGAAAATGCTTAGAAGTTAGTCCATTATAGCAGAGCTGAAAGTTGAATTTGGAGTTGTGAAACAATGAACTGATAACTGGCACAACAATGGATAAATACCTTGAAAATATAGGCTCCTTTCAGTAAAAAACTCAAGTTAATTGAAAAATAATGAAATGTATATACAGATAGTTCACAGGAGAGAAAGCATAAATTACCAATAAACATAAGCAAAGTTGTTCATCCTCATTAGTAACTAGGAAAATGTGAACCAGAACTACATTGAGATGCCATCTCACAGATATATCTGTTAGAAAAAAATAAAGTTAGCAAGTATCAAGAGTTAGTGAGGAATGAGGATTTAGAGAAATGGTAATTTTGTCTGCTGGTAAGAGTAAAAACCATAGCTACTTTAAAGAGATGGATAGTACTTATTAATTTTAAAAAACCACATATGCAATGACTTAGTGTGTTAAACTTTTAAAAGTCATATCTATAATTAAATATATTATTTACAGAGCAGACCATCCACTAACAACAGAATGCACATTCTTTTAGGCACTCATAGAACATTTACCAAGATAAGGCTATATACTGGGTCTTAAATATCAGCAAATTAAAATAACCTAAATTATAGAGAGTATGTTCTCTGGCCATAATGGAATCAAAGTAGTATCAATGAAAGCAATACCAACAGGAAAAACAATTGGAAATTAAACTTCTAAACAATTTATAGATCAAAGAGGAACTCTCAAGGGAAATAAAAAGTATTGAACTGAGTAAAATAGAAAGTACACAGACATTCATCGCAGTTTTATTTAAAATAGCCCCAAACTGAAAACAACCCAGATGTCCTTCAGCAGGTAAATTATTAAACAAACAGTGGTACATCTATACCAGGCACTAATAGCAATTAATTTTTTAAAGCATGAACTATTGATACAACAACTTGGATGAATTTCCAGGGAGTTATGCTGAGAAAAAAAAAAGCCACTCTCAATAGGTTACATAATGTATGATTCCATTTATTTAAAATGTCAAAATTATAGGAAGATAGAAAACATGCGTGGGTGTCATGGCTTAAGGATGGGGGAATAAAAAACAGGATGCATATGGTTATAAAAGGGAAACAAGGGATTAATGTGATGGAATTCTGTATGTAAGTTGGTGGTTACACAAACTTAAACATGATTAAAAAAATTTTTAGAACTAAGCACAGACACATACACACAAGCACAAGTAAAACTAGGAAAATATAAATACTAGGTCTACCGGTTAATAATGTGGATTTTTTCAATAGATGTAGTTACACCTATGTTGATATATATGCAATTTGATATGTATGCTACTTTGTTGTATTGACAACAAGCTTCAAAACTTCACATGTCAAATTTTCTGAAGGTGTTAACATCATAGATATCTTTACACTTAAAAATGTCGAATTTCGTGCCCCAAAAAAGAGCGTGTGCGGGAAGTTTTAATTCATTACTTTATTTTGAAGAAAATTGCTGCTGAAAGTTATCGTATACTTCGAGAAACTTATGGTGAACATGCTCCATCTCAAGATACTTGTGAACACTAGTTTAAACACTTTAAAAGTGATGATTTAGATGTGAAAGACAAAGAACATCCAGATCAATTTGAACCACGCTTTGATTGTGAAAGGACCAGAATGTGCCAGAAGACACAGCAAAGTAATTTTGCTTCATGATGACGCACCATCACACACTTCAAAACCGGTTAAAGACACATTAAAAGATCTTGCCTGGGAAGTATTAACCCACCCACTGTATTCACCAGACCTTGCTCCTTCAGATTACTACTTGTTCCGATCGATGGCACATGCACTTTCTGAGCAGCACTTCAAAACGTACGAAGAAGTGGAAAATTGGGTCTCTGAATGGTTTGCCTCAAAACAAGAAATGTTCTATTGGGACGGTATCCACAAATTACCTGAAAGATGTGGGAAATGTATAGCTAGTGATGGACATTACTTTGAATAAAGCACCTTTGATGTTTCTCTTGAAATTATCATGTTTTCTTTGATTACAAAATCCACATTACTAACCGGTACACCTAGTAATGTCGGTGGATTGTATCAATGTCAATATCCTGTTTGATATTTCATTAGAATTTTGTAAGATGTTAATTTTTAGAAAACTGGGTAAACTATACACAGGATCTATATAATTAAATATATTAAATGCTAACCTATTGTTTTATTAAAATTTTCCCAGTAAACTTGATTGGATTAAGTTTGCCCTCCAATAGATTTCTTTAAAAAGACTGGGTGTTTATACATATTGCAAAAATATTTTATATAGCCTTGTACTTGAGGGAAAGTGGCTGAATATAAAATCTTTGACCCGTGTTACTGCTTGAGGTTTGGGAAATGCTATTCTCTCTTTGGGTTTCTTTTTAATTTTTGAACAGTAAAGCCATTGCCCTCCCAAAAGAATGGAGAAATAAATGAAAACCAAGAGTATGCTAGAATTTTAGAATACTTGCTTCACATTTCTAACTAACTGCATTATTTTTTAGACTATGATATACTATAGAACTAACCCATATCTTTCATCTCTCTTTGCCAAGTGCATATCATATCTGGTACCAAAATGTAGTAAACATTGTTGTACTCAATTCAACAAGTAAATAACTTTTAAAAAAAGATACAAGTTACAGGAGGTAAGATGCCTACAGAGTAACTGGAGGCTGTGTACCCATGCTCCCAGCCAGGGACCAGAGTTACAGCTAAAATACTGAACAATCAACATGAAAAACCAAGAGAAGTGTAGCTAATTGGACACATTATATCTAAGGAGAACTGAAGAAACAACAAAAAGGCTGGTAAGAGGAGAGGAGTCACAGAAAGGGGGAGCTGCCCACCCCCCACTCCGGAGCAGGTGCGCAGCTGAGAGGTCAAGTGATATGGGCTGCAAAGCTCCTTCCTCTTGAGAGTGCAGCGTCTCAACCCCATGCAGGGATCGCAGACCCAGAGCACAGAGACTGGGAGAAGAGCCTGTGTAACATTAAACAGAAGGAACCAAGGGAATTTGGAAGACTAGGATTGTATCTTCCCAGTGAAGGAGTGTTCTACTGTTGGTGCTGGAAAGGTGGTGGTGCTGTGGTGTTTGGGTCCAGCAGAGGAGCTTGTGGGCTGCACCCACCAGTGACTTTGAGGGACCCTCTACTTTCTATAAAGGCATTGTCCAGAGCCACAGTTAGTAACTAAACTGTTTAGCAAGGGAAAAGGATTCTCCTGTCTCCAGTGTGGGGTTGGAATCCCATCCTGTGGGATTAGCAGCACAGTGGATCAAGAAAGGTCAGAGATTTTTGGCTGGCACTGAGAATTTCAGTCCCCACTTTGCTGAGACCAGCCGCATGGATAGATCGAAGTCTGTGTGGGGCTGATTTTATATCCTCTCATACTTGGACCCATGGTGTGAGGATGCTGGTTCTGTGCAGAGAAGGGATTTTTGGACTGTGTCCCTTGAGAAGGCTTCTATCAGGGAGACAGATGAGTTAGTGCTGGGCTTTGTGACTGCACTGTGGGTAGGCTGATCCAAGCTCCCTGTGAGTTCATCCTGGCAGCCCCTGGAAGGAGAGGTAGAGCCCATCTCCCCCTCCTGCAGGCTGTGAACACCTCCCCCCTAGCTCCCCCCACCCCCTCAATCAGGAAGCTGTATGGTTCAGCTCTGTGAAGTCCCAGATACCTCTGCTGGGTACAGTTAAGGGGATGAGGCAGGAGAGCAACTCCGAGAGGGACATTCCAAGTGTGGGGACATTCCAAGTGTGAGGACCTTAGAGCTATTGTCTGAGACCAGAAGGAAGTGCTTAGCCTTCTCCTATAGGCTGAGCTGGCAACATTCTCAACCTGATACTCTTGATCAATCCTCCTGAGACCCAGGGAAGATTGCAGACTGTACCCAACCTGAACCTGCCACAGGCCACCTTAGGGGAAATGAGTTGGAGTCTCTGGAAGAGACTGAGGAATTTGGCTTTGAAGCAGAGACTATTTACCCCATGTTGAATGCCTGTGTAATCTCAAGGCTAGCCTGGTTCCATCCTAAAGACTCTCTTCAGATGGCACTGGAGGAGTGTGTGTGTGTGTGTGTGTGTGTGTGTGTGTGGGAAGGGGGGGTAGAGTAGCTGACAGGTGGAAGTGGACATCAGGGAGCCTCAGTCTGACCATAGATTTCCCCCTGCTCTAAGCTAAAAGAAGCCAACCCATTTACACTGATTGAACACAGGTCTAGCAGATGCAGACACAAACAGTGAACAGAATGGTAACTACACACAGGCAGCCCAAGAGCAATTACAATGTCTAATAGCAACCTACATCTGAAACCCATCCAATAGGAACCCAAAGGGCCCAGGATTATCACAATGAATGGTGGGCCTCAGATGATACCAGAGCTCAATCCAACTAGACAAAAAATAAAGGGACACCCAAAGGAGGATCCTGGCAGGCCCCAGACCCTGCTGGGAACAACCCTGCCTTTGAGGGCACAGTGTATCATACATGGTGATAAAATTTCACCTCTATAGACACCCAGCCTGAAGGGTTAATGAATGTGCCACTGAGCCTATCAAGAAACCTCAATACTGCATCTGCAAAGCAGTTTTCACATCATGGTAGGGGTTGAGCCTCATAGTCAGTCAGCCTGAGGGTTGATTCC
Source organism: Myotis brandtii (assembly GCF_000412655.1). Taxonomy (NCBI): domain Eukaryota; kingdom Metazoa; phylum Chordata; class Mammalia; order Chiroptera; family Vespertilionidae; genus Myotis; species Myotis brandtii. The sequence goes on from NW_005370346.1 coordinate 91,827, forward strand.
AACAACAAAAGGAACATCATCAATCAAAACACAAACAGGAGGGTCCAAACAACCTACATAAGAGACATTCCTAGAACACTCAGCTCAGAAATCAAGGAGACTGCACCACTGGGATCCACATGACACCTACAACAGAAGGTCAACCCACCAAGATTTGGAATCATGGCAGTCCTATCTAAAACATAGAAACAAGTACAAAGAGTTGGCCAAAATGGGAACACAAAGAAACAGGCCCCAAATGAAAGAAGAGGAGGAAACTCCATAAAAACAGCTAAATGGAGGCAAGTAATTTATCAGCTAGAGCAGTGGTCGGCAAACTCATTAGTCAACAGAGCCAAATATCAACAGTACTTCTTCAAAATAGACTCGCCCAGGCCGAAAACCGACTTCTGCGCATGGGCCACGAAGTTTCAATCGCACTGTATGTGTGCGCCCGCATGTGGTATTTTTTGGAAGAGCTACACTCAAGGGGCAAACTAGGCTTGTGAGCCATAGTTTGCCAATCACTGAGCTAGAGAATTCAAAGTACAGTGGGGCCTTGACTTACGAGTTTAATTCGTTCTGTGATGGAGCTCATAACTCAAATTACCCATATGTCAAATCAAAAAGTGAACGAGTGAGACACGTGATGCTGGGCTGATGTTGTGGCGTTCACTGTGACATTTGCTGCACCAACTAGCGGTGGGGTATCTGAAGCTGGCTCGTAACCCGAATTTTAGCTCACAACTCAAAGCAAAAATCGGCCAAGAGACGGCTCGTATCTCGAAAAACTCGTTAGTTGGGACACTCGTAAGTCAAGGCCCCACTGTAATGGTTAGAAGGTGCTCAAGGAACATTGTGAGAACAACAACATGAAGAAGGATATAGAAACTATGAAAAATAATCAGTTGGAAATGAAGAAAGCCATGTCTGAAATACAGAATACACTGGAAGGAATTGCCAGTTATCTGCATGAGGCAGAGGATCAAATCAGTGAATTAGATGACAAAATATAAAAAAATTAATCAGAACATTAAAAAGACAAAATAATATAAAAGCAGGAAGATAGTTTAAGGCAGTGGTTCTCAACCTGTGGGTCGCGATCCCTTTGGCAGTTGAACAACCCTTTCACAGGAGTAGCCTAAGACCATCCTGTATATCAGATATTTACATTACTATTCATAACAGTAGCAACATTACAGTTATGAAGTAGCAACGAAAATAATTTTATGGTTGGGTTACAACATGAGGAACTGTATTTAAAGGGCCAGAAGGTTGAGAACCACTGGTTTAAAGGAACTTTGGAACAATATGAAACAACAACATCCACATCATAGGGGGGCCAAAAGGAGAGAAAGCAAACAAGGGATAGAGAACCTGTTTGAAAAAATAATGACAGAAAATTTCCCTAGCTGATGAAAAAAAATGGCACACACATTCCAAACAAGATAAACACAAAGAGACCCACATCAAGACACATCATAATTTAAAAGGCCAAGATTAAATACAAAGAGAGACTCTCAAAGGCAGCAAGAAACAGTAAGTTACTTACAAAGGAGATCCTATGAGGCTTTCAGCTGATCTCTAAACAGAAACATTTCAGATTAGAAGGAATTGGCATGAAGTATTCAAAGGAATGAAATGCAAGAACTTGAAACCAAGACTGCTCTGTGCAGCAAGGCTATCATTTAAAATTGAAGGTGAAATAAAAAGCTTCCCAGATAAAAAGAGACTAAAGAAGTTCATTTCCACCAAACCAACACTGCAATAAATACTAAAGGCACTGCTTTAATATAAAGAGGAATACAGCATAAAAATGGCAATAAACAACTATCTGTCAATAATAACCTTAAACTAAATGGATATAGGGCCATGGCCACTGTGGCTCATTTGTTAGAGTGTTGGCCTGTGCACTGAATGGTGATAGGTTTGATTCCCAATCAAGAGCACATACCTGGGTTTCAGGTTTGAACCATGACCCCAGTCAAGGTACATGTGTGAGGCAACCAATCAATGTGTATCTCTCACAGCTCTCTCTCTCTCTCTCTCTCTCTCTCTCTCTCTCATGCACACATGCACATGTGCACATGCATGATCTTTTTGTCTCTCACCCCTTCTCCTTTTCTTCCTCCTCCCCCTTCCACTCTCTAAAAATAAATGGAAAAAATATTCTTGGAAGAGTATTACCAACAACAATAAAAGACATGGGGTAGCCAAATGGATAAGAAAACATGACCCATATAAATATGCTGTCTACAAGAGACCCACCTCAGAACAAGACTAAACACAGCCTGAAAGTGAAAGGATTGGAAAAACACATTCCATGCAAATGGAAACAAAAAAGAAGCTGGGTGGAAATACTTATATCTGACAAAGTAGACTTCAAAACAAAGGCCATAAAAGAGACAAAGAAAGGAACTACATAACAGTAAAAGGATTGAGTTAAGAGGATATGATCCTTATAAACATATATGCACCCAATATAAGAGCACCAAAATATACTTAAATTTTTTTTTACTTTAATGGAGAGATTGACAGAAATACAATCATAAAAGAAGACTTTAACACCCCACTGAAATCATTGGATAGATCTCCCAGACAAAAAATCAACAAAAGAACAGTGACCATAATGACTAGATCAGATGGATTTAATTGATATTTACAGAACTTTTCATCTCAAAGCAGCAGAATATACATTCTTCTCAAATTCACATGGAACCTTCTCAAAGATAGATCGCATGTTATGACAGAAAAGAAGTCTCAATAAATTTAAGAAGTTTGAAATAATATAAGCGTCTTCTTGGAATTCAATGGCATGAAATTAGAAATTAACTACAATAGAAAAATCTCAATAATATTCAGACATATGGAGGATAAATAGCATGTTATCAAACAATAAATGGATTAGGAATGAGATCAAGGAGGGGGAAAAAACCCCAAAACTCCCAGGAAACAAATAAAAATGAACACACAACACAAAATCTACTATGAGACACAGCCAAAGCAGTCCTGAGAGGGAAGTTCATAACATTATATGCCTACCTTGTAAATAAGAAAAAGCTCAAATAAGCAACATAATCCTACAACTAAATGAATTAGAAAGAGAACAACAAGAAAATCCCAAAGTAGAAGGAAAAAAATAATAAAGATCAGAGTGGAAATAAATGACATAGAGACTAAAAAATGATACAAAAGCCTGGCTGGGCCCTAACCAGTTTGGCTCAGTGGATAGAGCATTGGCCCGCAGACTAAAGAAGGGTCCCAGGTTTGATTCTGGTCAAGGGCATGTACCTGGGTTGCGGACTCGATCCCCAATAGGGGGCATGCATGAGGCAGCTGATCAATGTTTCTCTCTCATCAATGTTTCTAACTCTCAATCCCTCTCCCTTCCTCTCTGTAAAAATCAATTAAAAATATTTTTAAAGGCTGACTAATGTGGCTCAGTGATAGAGTGTCAATCTATGAACCAGGAGGTCACAGTTCAAGTCCAGGTCAAGGCATATGCCTAGGTTGCAGGCTTGATAGCCAGTAGGGGTTGTGCAGGAGGTAGCCGTTCAATGATTCTCTGTCATCATTGATGTTTCTCTCTCTCCCTCTCCCTTCCTCTGAAGTCAATAAGAATATATTTTAAAAAACAATACAAAAGATCAATGAAACCAAGAGCCAGTTCTTTAAAAAAAAATGAGATTGATGAACCTTTAGCCAGACTCATCAAGAAAGAAAAAGAGAGGACCCAAATAAATAAATAAATAAATAAATAAATAAATAAAAGAGGTGAAGTAACAACTGACACCATGGGAATACAAGGGACTGTAAGAAAATACTATGAACAATTATATGTCAACAAACTGGACAGCCTAGGAGAAATGACAATCTTCCAAATCTCAATCAGGAAGAATCTGATAACTTGAATTAGCTGATAACAACTAATGAATTTGAAACAGTAATCAAAAAACTCCCAGAAAACAAAGTTCTAGACTAGATGTCTTCATAGGCAAGTTTTACCAAATATTCAAAGATAAAATAACACTTTTCCTTCTCAAATTATTCCAAAAATTCAAGAGAAAGGAACACGTCCAAACTCTTTACAAGGCCAGTATTACCTAATTCTAAAACCAGATAAAGACACTACAAAGAAAGAAAATTATAGGCCACTATCCCTAATGAACATAGATGCTAAAACCATCAACAAAATATTAGCAAATAGGACCCAATAATACATTTAAAGATCATACACCATGAGGCGAGAAAATGGCGGAGGTATAGACGGACGTGTCCCGTGCCTTGTCCAGGAAGATAAGGGTGAGCAGCTGAAATGGGTAACATACAGCCCTAATAAGCAGAAGATATTCAGCTGGGAGACAGTATGCAGCCAGGAAAGACAGACGACTCCTGGAGAAAGGGAACGTTTGGAGGTTGCGGCTGAAATCTCTCCCAGAGCGCTGGCACAGCTGCGGAGAACGCGCCATCTTGAGTTGCTGTTATTGGGAGCATATACTCCAAAGACCCGGCATCTACGGCATCCAGAGATCGGCTACTAACCAGGAAACAACGGACCCCAAGCAGCGTGACTACGTGACCTTAGAGGAACCCTGCTTCTACCCATGGAAAGCAGAGAGAGAACTACATAACCAAACATCTGGAGAAGAGAGATCATGGTGAAACAAAGAAACAGCCCATATAAGAAAGAACAACAGGCATCACCAGAAAAGGAAGTAAACGAAATGGAGGAAATGGAGGCAAGCAACCTGTCAGAGAAAGAATTCAGAGAAATGGCCATAAGGTGGATGAAAAGAATGGAAGACAAATTCAACAATATGTGTAAGAACCAAGAAGAAATGAAGAAGAACCAAGAAGAAATGAAAAATGACATCACTGCTATAAAGAACTCAATAGAAAGCATCAACAGTAGACTAGAAGAAGCAGAGGACCGCATCAGTGAGCTAGAAGAAACTAAAAGACGGAACGGACATCACCCAGAACCACAGGAAGGCTGGCTGAGGAGAGACTCTTCAACTAGAAGGAAAAATAACAGCACACCGAGGCTCAGAGGAGGCGCAGTGTGGAAAATACTCAAATACTCAGGTGCGCGCGCAAAGCGGGCTGGTGGCTGAGAGCGCGGTTTTCGGTCAGGGGGGAGTCTCAGACTCTGAGCTTCTGAGCTCCAGGAATCGCTGGGGACTCAAACGGGAGAAGCGGGAGTGTCTGGCATCAGTTGGAAGGCAGCTTTCCCTCCGAGGTTTGCAGCGGTTCCTGGGGTTCTGAGAAGCAGAGCCTCTGGGAACGGGACTGAGAGGGGCCATAACCGCTCCCTCCGCCCGCCCTGTTGAGCCCGCCCCGCCCAAGCCCTGCGCAGAGCCATTTGCCAGATCGCCTCAGGCAAAGGCTAGATTAGCACCTCCCCAGAGGACAGAAGTTTTCCGCGGCAGACACAGCTGATTCACACAGCCAGTCGGCCTGGTGGTCAAATCCCTCTAGTATTAACTACAACAATCAAGGCTCAACTAGAACAAGACTGCACACAAAGACCACTAGGGGGTGCACCAAGAAAGCATAAAAAATGCGGAGACAAAAAAACATGACAGAAATGGACGATATAGAGCTAAAAAACGCAATTTTGAGGGCTTGCAATAAACTTTTGGAGAGCTTCACGAAAACTAATGAGACCCTCGATGCTATGATAAAGAAACTAGAAATTAAGCATACACGCTCTGAAATAAAGAATATTACACCCAATAGCAGACCAGAGGAGCGCAAGAATCAAGCCAAAGATTTGAAATGCGAAGAAGCAAAAAACACCCAACCGGAAAAGCAAAATGAAAAAAGAATCCGAAAATACGAAGATAGTGTAAGGAGCCTCTGGGACAGCTTCAAGCGTACCAACATCAGAATAATAGGGGTGCCAGAAGATGAGAGACAGCAAGATATTGAAAACCTATTTGAAGAAATAATGGCAGAAAACTTCCCCCACCTGGTGAAAGAAATGGACTTACAGGTCCAAGAAGCGCAGAGAACCCCAAACAAAAGGAATCCAAAGAGGACCACACCAAGACACATCATAATTAAAATGCCAAGAGCAAAAGACAAAGAGAGAATCTTAAAAGCAGCAAGAGAAAGAAACTCAGTTACCTACAAGGGAATACCCATACGACTGTCAGCTGATTTCTCAACAGAAACTTTGCAGGCCAGAAGGGAATGGCAAGAAATATTCAAAGTGATGAATACCAAGAACCTACAACCAAGATTACTTTATCCAGCAAAGCTATCATTCAGAATTGAAGGTCAGATAAAGAGCTTCACAGATAAGGAAAAGCTAAAGGAGTTCATCACCACTAAACCAGTATTATACGAAATGCTGAAAGGTATCCTTTAAGAAGAGGAAGAAGAAAAAGGTAAAGATACAAATTGTGAACAACAAACATGCATCTATCAACAAGTGAATCTAAGAACCAAGTGAATAAATAATCTGATGTACAGAATGAACTGGTGATTATAATGAATCAGGGACATAGAAAGGGAATGGACTGACTATTCTTGGGGGGGAAAGGGGAATGGGAGATGCGGGAAGAAACTGGACAAAAATCGTGCACCTATGGATGAGGACAGTGGGTGGGGAGTGAGGGCGGAGGGTGGGGTGGGAACTGGGAGGAGGGGAGTTATGGGGGAAAAAAAAAAGAGGAACAAATGTAATCTGAACAATAAAGATTTAAAAAATAAATAAATAAATAAAATGGATAAGATGCAAAAAAAACAAAAAACAATAAAGATAGATTTTTTAAAAGATAAAGCATAATTTAGCTTATTTTGCAAGACTAACTTGTCCTTGGTCATTTCTTGCTTATGCCTCTGAAAATCATTAGTAACATGAACTGATTCCCAAGGTTGATATGAGGTAACCACTGACCAATTCCCTATCACTTAAGAAAATTCTATTATAACCGATCACTCTGATGAACAGTTGCTGCTTCCTCACTATATAAACTGCTTTATAACACATACCCCTGAGCCTCATTCCATGTTTTGGTTTTAATGCTCCCAGTTTGCAAACTGTCTTTTTGGTGTGTGCCAAATAAATTTTTACTAATTAATATTTCAATGATTCATTGGTTTTACTTCAGCTATTTATGAATCTTTGACAGAGTCCTGATCAAAATTTCAATTTTAACATCCTGTTATGCATATATTTTAAAACTGACAGAATTACAAAGAAATAAAGGCAACCATAAGCACAAGAGGAGATCTTACTACATTTTTTTTTCTGAAAACTGACATCAGGTGGACAACATCAATAAATACATATAAAATATTTAGAAGTAAGCTTAACAAAATATGCACAAACTCTTTCCAGAAAAAAAAAAATATTGAAAGATATAGAACAAAAGGTGAATGTAAATAGCTGCTTATGTTTTTGGATGAGAAAACTTAATGTTGTAAAGATGTCAATTATCCCCGAAATTAGTCTACAAATTCAAAGCAGTCCCAATTGAAACCCCAGCAAGATTTTTAGGGGACTTGGTTAGACTGTTCTAAAACAGCAGTGGAAAAATAAAGGCACACTAATAGTTCAGACAATTTTAAAAGAGAGCACAGATATGTGTATGTGCCCTTTTGTCTGCATGACTCCACAGCCTGATAGCTTGAGAGACTTCTTCCAGTTTGCTGTTTAGAAGGATGGCCTGGTTTCTCTGTTCTCAGACCCTGAACACTAAGGGGAATTTTATCAGGTCATTAGTTGCCTTCACTCTAGACTAGGATTTACACCACCCCCATTCTGCATCTCCACTCCAGATTCTTCTCTCGCACCAGCTCATTGGAATTGTCTAGTCTGTTTTATTGGCTTGCATCTTTTCCTGATCTTATTTGGTCTAAGACCTGGACCATAGTTCTTGAACTTAGAAGCTAAAAAATGTGGTGCTTTATTTACTGAACTTTCTTTTTAAAAAAATATATTTTATTGATTTTACAGAGAGGAAGGGAGAGGGATAGAGAGTTAAGGCATAATTCAATTATTTGATCAAACCTAACACTCAGTATACATTTAAATTTAATAAAATTTATGGTTGAAAAAAGTAGATTCACATACCCAAGCTATTCTAGCCCTAACTGGTTTGGCTCAGTGGATAGAGCGTCGGCCTGCGGACTGAAGGGTCCCAGGTTCGATTCCGGCCAGGGGCATGTACCTTGGTTGTGGGCACATCCCCAGTAAGGGGTGTGCAGGAGGCAGCTGGTCCATGTTTCTCTCTCATCGATGTTTCTAACTCTCTATTCCTCTCCCTTCCTCTCTGTAAAATCAATAAAATATATTTTTTTAAAAAGAAAGTTCAGTAAATAAAGCACCACATTTTTTAGCTTCTAAGTTCAAGAACTATGGTCCAGGTCTTAGACCAAATAAGATCAGGAAAAGATGCAAGCCAATAAAACAGACTAGACAATTCCAATGAGCTGGTGCGAGAGAAGAATCTGGAGTGGAGATGCAGAATGGGGGTGGTGTAAATCCTAGTCTAGAGTGAAGGCAACTAATGACCTGATAAAATTCCCCTTAGTGTTCAGGGTCTGAGAACAGAGAAACCAGGCCATCCTTCTAAACAGCAAACTGGAAGAAAAAAAACACAATACAAAAGATCAACAAAACCACGAGCTGGTTCTTTGAAAGGATAAACAAGATTGATGAACCTCTAGCCAAGATCACCAAGAAACAAACAGAGAGGACCCAAATAAACAAAGTCAGAAATGAAAGAGGAGAAATAAAAACAGACCCCACAGAAATACAAAGTATTGTTGGAAAATACTATGAACAACTCTACTCCAACAAACTAGACAACCTGGAGGAAATGGACTTAGTCCTAGAAAAATAGAACCTTCCAAAACTTAATCAGGAAGAAGCTAAAAGTCTCAATAGGCCAATAACTATGGAGGAAATAGAAGCATTAATCAAAAAGCTTCCAGCAAACAAAAGCCCAGGGCCAGACGACTTCACAGGGGAGTTTTACCAAACATTCAAAGAAGAACTAAAACCTATCCTCCTCAGACTACGCCAAAAAATTCAAGAAGAAGGAACACTTCCAAGCTCATTCTATGAAGCCAGCATCACCCTAATACCAAAACCAGATAAAGACAACACAATGAAAGAGAATTACAGGCCAATATCCCTCATGAACATAGATGCCAAAATCCTCAACAAAATCCTAGCAAATCGTAGCAAATTGGATCCAGCAGTACATCAAAAAGATCATACACCATGACCAAGTAGGATTTATTCCAGGGATGCAAGGATGGTACAATATTCGCAAATCAATAAACGTAATACATCACAAACAAATTGAGAGAAAAAACCCACATAATCATATCAATTGATGCAGAAAAAGCTTTTAACAAAATTCAACACCCCTTCTTGATAAAAACTCTCAGCAAGGTAGGAATAGAAGGATCATACCTCAACATAATAAAAGCCATATATGACAAACCCACAGCCAACATCATAATCAATGGGCAAAAACTAAAACCATTCCAGCTAAAAACAGGAACAAGACAGGGATGCCCACTCTCACCACTCCTCTTCAACATAGTCCTGGAAGTATTAGCCATTGCAATTAGACAAGAAGAAGAAATAAAAGGCATCCAAATTGGAAAAGAGGAAGTAAAACTGTCCTTATTTGCAGACGACATGATATTATACATACAAAACCCTAGAGACTCCATCAAAAAACTACTAGACTTAATACATGAATTTGGCAAAGTAGCAGGATACAAAATTAATGCCAAGAAATCTGAGGCATTTCTATACACCAATAGTGAACTTTCAGAAAGAGAGATTATAAAAACAATCCCATTTACCATCGCACCAAAAAAATTAAGATACCTAGGAATAAACTTAACTAAAGAGGTAAAAGACCTCTACTCAGAAAACTACAGGACGTTAAAAAAAGAGATAGAGGAAGACATAAACAGATGGAAGAACATACCGTGTTCATGGATTGGTAGAATCAACATCATTAAAATGTCCATACTACCCAAAGCAATCTATAGATTCAATGCAATCCCCATTAAATTACCAACAGCATATTTCACAGATCTAGAACAAACGTTCCAAAAATTAATCTGGAATAAAAAAAGACCTCAAATAGCTGCAGCCATCCTGAGAAAGGAAAACAAAGTTGGTGGGATCTCAATACCAGACATCAAACTGTATTACAAAGCCACTGTTCTTAAAATAGCTTGGTACTGGCACAAGAACAGACATATGGAATAAAATAATAGAATAGAGAACCCAGAAATCGACCCGAACCAATATG
>NW_005370346.1:103099-104269 GCF_000412655.1 Myotis brandtii
GGGGGGGGGAAAAAATAGGGGGGGGGGGGGGGTGGTTAATGGCGGGGGGGATAAGGACACATTTGTCATACCTTAACTAATAAAGAATTTAAAAAAAAAGATCATACACCATGACCAAGTGGGATTTATTCCATGGATGCAAGGCTGCTACCACATTCACATAGAAATAAATGTGATACATCATACAAACAAAATGAATGATAAAAATCACATAATTTTATCAATAGACACAGAAAAAATATTCGACAAAATCTAGCCCCCATTTATGTAAAAATTTCAGCAAAGTGGGAAAGAGGGATCATAGCTCAACATAATAAAGGCCATATATGACAAACCTGCAGCCAACATCGTACTCAATGGGCAAAAACTAAAAGCATTTCCCTTAAGAACAGTAACAAGACAGAGATGTCGGCTTTCACCACTCCTAACCACAGAAATTAGCCAAGAAGAAAAAATAAAAAGCATCTAAATTGGAAAGGAAAAAGTAATATTGTCATTATTCACAGATAACATGATATTCTATACAGAAAACTCTAGGGACTCCACCAAAAACTACTAGATTTAATAAATGAATTTGGGAAAGTAGCAGTATACAAAATCAACATCCAGAATCAATGGCATTTTTATACACCAATTATGATCTCTGAAGGAGATATTTTAAAAAACCAATCGCATTTACCACTGAAACAAGCAAACAAAAAAAGATACCTTGGAATAAATTTAACCAAGGAGGTAAAAGACTTGTACTTGGAAAACTATAGGACATTGAAAAAAGAAACAGAGAAAGATACAAAGAAGTGGAAGCATATACCATGTTCATGGATTGAAAGAATTCACATCATTAAAATGTCCATATTACCCAAAGCAATCTATAGATTCAATGCAATCCCTATTAAAATACCAATGGTATATTACACAAATCTAGAACAAATATTCCAAAAATTTATATGGAACAAAAAACAAACAAACAAAAAGACCCCAAATATCACCAGCAATCTTGAGAGAGAGGAACAAAGTTGGAGGGATCACAATACAGGCTATCTACACTAATAAAAGAGAAACATGGTAATTAGCATACGACCGCTACCCTTTTCATTGGCTAATCAGTGAGTATATGCAAATTAACTGTCAGCCAAGATGGCGGCCATCAGCCAGGCACTGAAGCGAGCA
>NW_005370346.1:105506-114788 GCF_000412655.1 Myotis brandtii
AGTGCACAAATTTTTGTGCACTGGGCCTCTAGTCCTATATAATAAAAGCCTAACATGCAAATAGACCAAACAGTGGAATGACTGGCGGAATGACTGGTTGCTATGACCACCAGGGGGCAGATGCTGACCACCAGGGGACAGATGCTCAATGCAGGAGCTGCCCCCAGCCCTCAGTCCCCAGGCCAGCCAAGGCAGGTGCCAGCAGGGGCCCCCTCAATTACCCCACTGGTCACTCCACAGATCAGCCTGATCGCCAGCCAGGCCTAGGAACCCTACCCATGCATTAATTTCATGCACCAGGGCTCTAGTTAAACTATACTATGAAGCCCTTCTAATCAAAATGGCCTGGAACAGGCAAATCGATCAATAGAACTGAACAGAGACCCCAGAAATTAATCCCCACCACTACCTTCAATTAATATTTGACAAAGGAGGCAAGAACATACAATTGAGTAAGCACTGTTCCTCCAATAAGTGGTGTTAGGAAAATTGGACAGGTACATGTAAAAAATGAAACTAGACCACCAACTTACTCCATACACAAGAATAAACTCAAAATGGATAAAAGACTTAAATGAAAGCCATGAAACCATAAAAATCCTGGATGAAAACAGAGACAGAAATATCTAAGACAGTGATGGCGAAACTTTTGAGCTCGGCGTGTTAGCATTTTGAAAAACCCTAACTTAACTCTGGTGCCATGTCACATATAGAAATTTTTTGATATTTGCAACCATAGTAAAACAAAGATTTATATTCTTGATATTTATTTTATATATTTAAATGCCATTTAACAAAGAAAAATCAACCAAAAAAATGAGTTCGCGTGTCACCATTGACACGCGTGTCATAGGTTTGCCATCACTGATCTAAGACATCTCACATAGCAAAAATTTTACCAATATGTATCCTAGGTTAAGAGAAACAAAGGGAAACATCAACAAATGGGACTATATCAAGCCCAAAAGCTTCTGCATAGCAAAAGAAACCCTCATCAAAATGAAAAGGGAACTCTACTGTATGGCAGAACATAATTTTCAATGATACATCAGATAATGGGTTAATTTCCAAAGTATAGGATGTCCCCAAAATGTATACACACACTTTGAATAATTATAAAGGCAGTATTTATTAAAATACATTTTATTTTCTAAATTGAACTATCAGCTGCTAATGTGTATATACATTTTGGAGGGACACCTCAACAAAAAGAAGAAAAAAATCCAATTTAAAAAGTGGCAAATGATCTGAACAGACACTTTTCCAAAGAGGACATATAGATGGCAAATAGACGTATATGAAAAATGCTCAACATCACTAACTCATCAGAGAGATGCAAATTAACACTACAATGAGGTATCATCTCACACTTGCCAGAATGGCTCCCATCAATAAATCAACAACAAGTTCCGGTGGGAATGTGCAGAAAAGGGAATGCTAGTATACTGCTGGTGGAAATGCAGACTGGTGCAGCCATTATGGAAAACAGTATGGAGTTTACTCAAAAAATGAAAAATGGAACGGCCTCTTGACCCAGCGATCCCACTTTTGGGAGTATATTTGAAGAATCCTGAAACACCAATCAGAAAGAATATATGTACCTCTATGTTCATAGCAATGTTATTTACAATAGCCCAAGTGCCCATCAGTAGATGAGTGGATAAAATCAGCTCAACTGCCCATCAGTAGATGAGTGAATAAAAAAGCTGTGGGCCCTGACCGGTTTGGCCCCATGGATAGAGCATCGGCCTGTGGACTCAAGGGTCCCAGGTTCGATTCTGGTCAAGGGCATGTACCTTGGTTGCAGGCACATACCCAGTAGGGAGTGTGCAGGAGGCAGCTGATCGATGTTTTCTCTCATTTATGTTTCTAACTCTCTATCCCCCTTCCTTCCTCTCTGTAAAAAATCAGTAAAATTTATTTTAAAAAAGCTGTGGTATATTTACACAATGGAATACTCTGCAGCTGCAAAAATGAAAGACCTCTTACTCTTTGAGACAGCCTGGATGGACCTGGAGCCTATTATACTTTGCAAAATAAGCCACTCTGAGAAAGACAAATACCACATGATCTCACTTATATGTGGAATCTAATGAACAAAATAAGCTGACGAACAAAATGTAGCCAGAAGCATGGACACATGGAACAGATCAACCATGTGATGGATGTAAGGTTTACTGGATAAGGAAGGTGAAGGGATTTACTGAAGAACATATATGTACTAGAGGCCCGGTGCACAAAAATTTGTGCACTCAGGGCGGGTCCCTCAGCTCGGCCTGTGCCCTTTCACAGTCTGGCACCCCTTGGGGAATGTCCACATGATGGCTTAGGCTTGCTCCCCGGGGGATTGGGACTAAGCTGGCAGTCAGACATCCCTCTGGCAGCCTGAGAGACCTAGGGGGATGTCCACTTGCCAGCGGGGAGCAGGCCTAGCAGGCCTAAGCTGCAGTTGGACATCCTTAGTACTGCTGAGGAGGCAGGAGAGGCTCCCACCACCACCGCTGTACTGGCAGCTGTTGGCCTGGCTTGTGGCTGAGTGGAGCTCCACCTGTGGGAGCGCACTGACCACCAGGGGGCAGCTTCTGCATTAAGCATCTGCCCCCTGGTGGTCAGTGTGTGTCATAGTGACCAGTCATTCCCAGTCGTTCTGCATATTACCCTTTTACTATATAGGATAGAGGCCTGGTGCATGGGTGGGGGCCAGCTGGTTTGCCCTGAAGGGTGTCCCAGATCAGGGTGGGGGTCCCGCTGGGGTGCCTGGCCAGCCAGGGTGAGGGACTGATGGGTGTTTGCAGGCTGGTCACACCCCCTTCAGGGTGGGGGTCCCCACTGGGGTGCCTGGCCAGCCTGGGTGAGGGGCTGATGGCTGTTTTCAGGCTGGTCACACCCCCCTTCAGGGTGGGGGTCCCACTGGGTCCCTGGCTAGCCTGAGTAAGGAGTTGATGGCTGTTTGCAGGCTGGCCAAGCCCCCCAGCGGGGACCCTCAGCCCACAAGGGTGTGGCCATCCTGGGTGAGGGGCTGATGGCTGTTTGCAGGCTGGTCACAGCCCCTTCAGGGAGGGGGGTCCTGCTGGGGTGCCTGCCCAGTCTGGGGGAGTGGCTCATGGCTGTTTGCACGCTGGCCAAGGCCCCCAGTGGGGACCCTCAACCCATGAGGGTGTGGCCATTCTGGGTGAGGGGCTGATGGCTGTTTGCAGGCTGGTCACAGCCCCTTCAGGGAGGGGGGTCCTGCTGGGGTGCCTGCCCAGTCTGGGGGAGTGGCTCATGGCTGTTTGCACGCTGGCCAAGGCCCCCAGTGGGGACCCTCAACCCATGAGGGTGTGGCCATTCTGGGTGAGGGGCTGATGGCTGTTTGCAGGCTGGTCACAGCCCCTTCAGGGAGGGGGGTCCTGCTGGGGTGCCTGCCCAGTCTGGGGGAGTGGCTCATGGCTGTTTGCACGCTGGCCAAGGCCCCCAGTGGGGACCCTCAACCCATGAGGGTGTGGCCATTCTGGGTGAGGGGCTGATGGCTGTTTGCAGGCTGGTCACAGCCCCTTCAGGGAGGGGGGTCCTGCTGGGGTGCCTGCCCAGTCTGGGGGAGTGGCTCATGGCTGTTTGCACGCTGGCCAAGGCCCCCAGTGGGGACCCTCAACCCATGAGGGTGTGGCCATTCTGGGTGAGGGGCTGATGGCTGTTTGCAGGCTGGTCACAGCCCCTTCAGGGAGGGGGGTCCTGCTGGGGTGCCTGCCCAGTCTGGGGGAGTGGCTCATGGCTGTTTGCACGCTGGCCAAGGCCCCCAGTGGGGACCCTCAACCCATGAGGGTGTGGCCATTCTGGGTGAGGGGCTGATGGCTGTTTGCAGGCTGGTCACAGCCCCTTCAGGGAGGGGGGTCCTGCTGGGGTGCCTGCCCAGTCTGGGGGAGTGGCTCATGGCTGTTTGCACGCTGGCCAAGGCCCCCAGTGGGGACCCTCAACCCATGAGGGTGTGGCCATTCTGGGTGAGGGGCTGATGGCTGTTTTCAGGCTGGCCAAGGCCCCCGCGGGGACCCTCAGCCCATGAGTGTGTGGCTATTCTGGGTGAGGGGCTGATGGCTGTTTGAAGGCTGGCCACAGTCCCTTCAGGGTGGGGGGCCCCACTGGGGTGCCTGGCCAGCCTGGGTGAGGGGCTGAAGGCTGTTTTCAGGCTGGCCACAGCCCCTTCAGGGTGGGGGTCCCCACTGGGGTGCCTGGCCAACCTGGGTCAGGGGCTGATGGCTGTTTGCATGCTGGCCACAGCCCCTTCAGGGTGGGGGTTCCCGCCTGGGTGCCTGGCCAGCCTGAGTGAAGAGCTGATGGCTGTTTGCAGGCTGGCCACAGTCCCTTCAGGGTGGGGGTCCCCACTGGGGTGCCTGGCCAGCCTGGATGAGGGGCTGAAAGCCATTTTCAGGCTGGCCACAGCCCCTTCAGGGAGGGGGGTCCTGCTGGGGTGCCTGCCCAGCCTGGGTGAGTGGCTCATGGCTGTTTGCAGGCTGTCCACAGCCCTTTCTGGGTGGGGATCCCCGCTGGGGTGCCTGGCCAGCCTGAGTGTGGAGCTGATGGCTGTTGCAGGCTGGCCAAGCCCCCCGTGGGGACCCTCACCCCATGAGGGTGTGGCCATCCTGGGTGAGGGCTTATGGCTGTTTGCATGCTGGCCACAAGCCTCAGCCACCCAAGCTCCTAGTGGAGGCTGGCTGGAAGCAGGTAATTGGGATTTATTTGTCTTCTATAATTGAAATTTTGTTGCCTTTGAACGGAGGCCACAGCCGGCCAGGGCAGGCAGGAAGCTGGCTTCCTCCATCGCTGGGGCAACCAAGCCTCCTGCTTGCTCCAGCTCTGTGGCTGCTGGTCGCCATCTTATGTGGGTTAATTTGCATATAGTCGCTCTGATTGGCTGGCGGGCGTGGCTTGGGGCGTAGCAAAGGTATGGTCAATTAGCATCTTGTCTTTTATTAGTGTAGATAGGGCAACAGTTTGGTGAAGGCTAAGGAAGGGGGAGCCAGGGATGGGTGAAAGTGGGCAAAGGGGAGGTGAAATGTGACACTTGCAATAATATCAACATTAAAATATTTTAATACAAGTAATCACACAAATGTTTTTATTTTTGAAATGTAAATAAACAGTAGGTCCTCGGGTTATGTTGGGGATCCGTTCTTAAGGCGCAACATAACGCAATTTTCCCCATAAGTCAGAATCTACCTACATAGGCACCTACGTCACTCACATGGAGCACATATACAGCAGTAATGAAGTGAAACAGTAAAAAAAAAAAAAAATTCAAAAGAAAGATAACAATTCCTGACCTTTATTTATGGTAAATAAATAATAAAAAATATAAAGCACATATGTAGATATGTCAACATGATGGAACTTTTTTAAAATAAATAAATGGGAGATGGCGTTGTAACCACAATATGACGTATGTCGAGTCTGATGTAACCCAAGGACTGCCTGTATATGTATCTTTATAATTAGAGAAATACAATAGAAAAATTTCTATTGGTAAGTAGAAATTTGCAATATAAACACATTGAATCTTTTATTAATATATACTGTTCTCTTTGTGTCTTGTAACCAGTTTTCACTTAAAATATATTTTGTCTATTACGGGGTGTGGCTACAGTGTTTTGGACAGGTTCAAGCCTTGGACTGAGGAGAGGGCACAGTCCTCTCATTGCCATGTGCAAGTCCCAGCTTGGATGGCAGAGCCTTCCCAGCACAATTATAGCCAACAGCTATAGTTGTAAGTTTGAACCTATGGTCCGAACACGTGGTCCCACATGCCTGAGTGATGGAGTTCAGGTGCATGTAGTTGAGTAGGATTGAAACCAACGAGAATGTTGTAAACATTTTGATCACACCCTTACTTTGACTTGTGGCATCTGCTATAAAATAAAGACACGGCTTGTGGGTGCTGGCGCTGTCCATCAGAGGGGCAGCGTCCCACCAAGACCCAGATTTCATTCTCTTGTCTGTCTTTTCTAAGCCTTTCATCGCCCCCACTCTGGGTCACTGAACCAGGCTGAGCTGGCATGAGTATGCCATGGTGGTGCCAGCTCCCCACAGTCTATCAATAATATAGCCACCTCCCCACTCTTTTGTTGTTGACAATTTCCATGACAATTATCCATCCTTTTAATTTCAATCTCTTTATGTCTTTGTATATTA
The DNA here is from genome assembly GCF_000412655.1 of Myotis brandtii. Taxonomy (NCBI): domain Eukaryota; kingdom Metazoa; phylum Chordata; class Mammalia; order Chiroptera; family Vespertilionidae; genus Myotis; species Myotis brandtii. Next base: position 111,669 of record NW_005370346.1, read on the forward strand.
AGCAAGCCTCCTATAAACAGCATTTAAATGAACCACATTTTTATCCATTCCACCAATCTGCCACTTAATTAGAGAAGTTAATTCCTTTATATCTAATGTAATTAAGAAAGGGAATACTTCTGCTATTTATTTTTTGTTTTGTCTCATGTGTTTTTAGTTCCTATACTCTTTCATTTCTGTTTTATTTAATTGAATTTTTATAGTATATTTCCTTTTCTGTATATTTTTATTTACTGTTTTAGTAGTTTCCTTAAAAGTTACCATAAACATCTTAAAGTTATAGTTTGGATAATGCCAACTTAACCTCAACAGCAGAGTCTGCTCCTATAAATCTCTGTACATCAGATAATAGATTAATTTCCAAAATATAGGATATCCCCAAAAATGTATACACACACTTTGAGTAATTATAAAGGCAGTGTTTATTAAAATACATTTCATTTTTGAAATGAACTATCAGCTGCTAAAGTGTATATACATTTTGGGGGGACACCCTATATATAAAGAACTCATACAACTCAACAAAAAGAAGAAAAATAATCCAATTTAAAAATTGGCAAATGACCTGAATAGATACTTCTCCAAAGAGGACATATAGATGTCCTTTATATTGTTATTGTCACAGATTACATCTGTATACATTGTGTGCCCATTAACATAGATTATCATTTTTTATTATTTGATTTTAAATCACAGAGAGAAAAAATAGTTCTAAATCAAGTACAATAATACTGGCTTTTATATTTACCTATGTATTTATGGCTTCAAGTTACTATTTGGAGTCCTTTTATTTCAGCCTGAAACATTTCTTGTAAGAAATATGTTGAGAATTTAGCAAAACTACTCCACAATATTGCTGCTATGGCATCCATTTTGTGTAGGCAAATGACCTGCAAGGGGCTTGAAACACACTACCCCTCCAAGAAAACATTTCTTAGATAACAAGCCCCTAAGACACAAGTGAAGTTTGTGTTATGACTCCCCCAATGGCCCTTGAAGTAAAGGCTACCCTGTCTCCCAGAAACTTCCCCTTCTGCACCACTTAGATAAGAGCCCTTGAAGCTTAACCAGTCCCCAATATTGGTTTGAATAACCAATCAGGCCTTAGCTTGGGAGCCCCAAAGCACGCCACCTTTGGATCCTAATAAAGGCATGTACTCCAGGTCCTGCTGTGATGTCTGCCTTGACCTCCTTGTACGGTCCCTCAAGCAATGTCATATACTTCTTCCAGGACCTGAGTAATAAACTTCTCTATTTCAATTCCTTTATGGTCTTTTATTAACCCTTTGAGTGCCAACCAATATCCTAGGAACTATGCTAAAATTGCCAAGGCATTTTTGCTGATTTTACAGCAGTTTAGGAAAAAAATTATGAATCTCAAGTAAATGAAGTTACATATTCAAAAACTTAAGGAAACCTTTACTACATTTGTTTTCATCTTTGACATATATTGTTTGCTGATTGTATTATAAAATACTAGTAGAAAAAAAAATTGCTGACCACTGGCTAGAGTAGACTGAGCTCTAGATGTGCTCCCAGGGCCCCGAGACTTTCCAAGCTTCACACACCTCCTCCGCTCTATCATTTTAATGGATTTATTGTTATTGTTTTTTGATAACAGACTTTAATGAAGTATAATTTATATGCAGTAAAGTACACAATTCCTAAATGAATATTGCTCGGTATCGTTTTGCATAGGATTCTTGTGTCCTCAATGCCAGTGGTCAATTTTAGAACTACAAACATTCGGCATCATAAGTAATCTGCACTTAGGTGCCATCTGTCAATAAAGAGTGAATTACTAGCATCTAACAGTGACACTGCAGGAGGAGCGCGATAGCGCTCCTGGCATTTTTGGCGAAAGACAGGAGGAGTGCGATTGCGCTCCCCGACACTAAAAGGGTTAAATCTCAGCTCACCATCTAACTCCCAGGTCTCTATGTAATGAATCTCAATTTAATAAAGTTACACAGAAGGTATACTAGTAATAAACTCCATCATGTTCTGTTTATGTAGGAATATCCTAATTTCTCCTACATAATTATTGAAGAAGAGTTTTGCTGAATATAGAACAATTCTTTATATTTTCACCCTTTTCTTTAAAAATGTTAAATGTAAGTATTACAAAAATGATAAAGGGTTATATTTAATAAAAAGAAAAAAGAGAAATATAGTTATAAAAATAAAATGGTTATTAGTATGTATGGTGGGGTCCCTCTTTTCCGCATCCAGCACAGAAAGAGAATGATCCGGTTATTTGAGTAGAGGGGCTGGAGATTGAGAAATGAAAGAAAAATACAAGACACAAAAATGGAAGGAAAAAGCTGGGGCCGGGTGGGACCGCCGTCCTCTTCTGAGGGAGAGACAGGGACCCAGCACCGAAGAAGCGTGTTTATTTTATACCCCAAATACCAGGAGGTTTCACCAAAACTAAAGATAAAGGAACTTGGGTGAGCCCAAGTCGTATTCACTCCTGGTGCTAGACTGGATTTACATATCAAAACCCACTCCCCAACACCTGGGCAAAGATAAGAGTCAATGCTGAGAACACATCTGCCTTCTTGGTAAGATGTGTATCCAAGACTCGGCTCTGCCTGTCGCCTTGGGTTCAGCTGACAATTATTAAGGAAGAATGCCCGTGTGCCTTCCCAGGGGGCCCTCTACAAGTATGTAACTATCAATCATCTATAAAAATAAAAACATAATATGTTAATTACTAGTAGACCAGACAGCCAAACTACCTTCCAGATGTCCTTCTGGAGACCTTCCTGACAAAGCCGGGGCTGCAAGGGCTGAGGCAAGCCGCCGTGGCTATGAGGGCCGTGCCACTTGCACGAATTTTGTGCATCGGGCCTCTAGTTTTAAATATAAATGGATTAAATACTCAAATCAAAATACATGGGGTAGCTGAATGGATAAGAAAACAAGATTTACTATAGATGGTGTAGCTCAGTTGGGCTAAAAGCAAGCATGTCAAACTTGTGCCCTGGGCCACATGCAGCCCACAATGAATATTTTTGTGGCCCAGCCAATATAACGGTATGTAAGAAACGTTTTAATACAAATTTTGTAACTTAATTTTTACAATATCCTGTTATACATAATTATTAATAACAAACT
>NW_005370346.1:115024-120039 GCF_000412655.1 Myotis brandtii
CAGTGTCTGGTAAGTTAATGTTCAAGAAAAAATATTAATTTTTATTAAAATATTATATTATTTTATGTTAATGATTACTCATTTATTCCAGCCCTTTGTATTCAGCATGTCTCTATCAAAATAAATCTACGTTTCTATGAAAATTGAAGCTTTTGTTTTCTTGCGGCCCACATAAACTTAAGCCTTGTTTATTTGGCCTGTGTTAGCCTTTGAGTTTGACATGCTTGGGCTTAAGGGTTGGACAGCATCCCTTTGCACCAGAAAGTTGCTAGTTCAATTGCTGATCAGGGAACATGCCTGGGTTGCAGGCTCAATCCCCAGTAGGGGGCCTTCAGGAGGCAGCCAATTGGTGTTTCACTTTCACATCGATGTTTCTTTCCTCTCCCTTCCTTCCTAAAAATCAATAAAAAAGTCTTTTTTTTTTTTAAAGAAAAGAAAATAAGATCTATATATATGCTGTCTACAAGAGACCATCACCTGAGATTGAAAGATACAGACTGAAAATGGAGGAATGGAAAAATATATTTTATGCAAATGGAAACAAAAGAAAAGCTGGGATAGCAATACTTAGACAAAGTGGACTTTAAAACAAAGGCTTATGAAGAGACAAATAAGAACATTACATAATGATAAAGGTATCAATCCCTTGTAAACATTTATACACCCAATACAGGAGCACTTAAACATATAAAGCAAATCTTTTTTATTATTAAATTTATTGGGTGACATTGCTTAATGAGATTATATGTTTCAAGTGACATTTCTATGATACATAATATATATATTGCATTGTGTGTCCATCACCCCAAATCAAATAATCTTATGTCACCATATATTTCACCCTTATACCCTTCACTTTCTCCCCACCTCCTTCTCTCTGATAACCACCATAATGTTGTCTGTATGAGTTTTTGGTTGGTTGTTTGTTGCTTTCAGTTTGATATCCCAAGTAGGAGTGAAATAATATAATTCTTAGTTTTTTTGACTAACTTATTTTGCTTAGCATAATAGTCTCAAGGTTTATCCATGTTGTTGCAAATGCAGCATTTTATCCTTTCTTATGGTTGACTTCCATTGTACTACATCTTCTTTATCCAATCTTCTATCAAAGGACACTTTGGTTGTTCAATGTCTTAGAGCAAAGAACATAGGGTTGCATATATCTTTGCAAATAAATATTTTCAAAATTTTCAGGTACATATTGAGGAGCGGGAATGTTTATTCATATGGTAACTCTGCTTAATTTTTTGAGGAACCTCTACACTGTTTTCCATAATGGTTGTGATTATTTTTTGTTCTATTTCTCTAAACAATTTCATTTGGATTTTGATGGGGATTGCATTGAATCTGTATATTGCTTTGGGTAATATGGACATTTTAATTACGTTGATTCTTCTCCAGTGGTCGGCAAACTGCGACTCGCAAGCCACATGCAGCTCTTTGGCACCTTGAGTGTGGCTCTTCCACAAAATACCGACTTCTGCGCATGGGCCACGAAGTTTCAATAGCACTGTATGTGCGCGCCTGCACGTGGTATTTCGTGGAAGAGCCACACTCAGGGGGCCAAAGAGCCGCATGTAGCTCGCGAGCCGCAGTTTGCCAACCGCGGTTCTAACCTATGAACACAAAATATCTTTCCATTTTTTGAGTCTTTTTAAATCACTTTAAATAATGCTTTGTAGTTTTCAGTATATACCCCCTCACATTTTTTTTAAATTTATTCCTCAGTATGTTGTTCTTTTGGTTGCATTGCAAAGAAAGTTTTTATTTTTCATTTCTTTTTCTAAAATTTCACTGTTAGTATATAAAAATGCAGTAGATTTTTAAACATGGATTTTATATCCTGTAACTTTACTGTGTTTGTTTATTGTTTTGAATAGTTTTTTGGTGGAGTCTTTGGAATTTTCTATATAAAAAATTATTTCATTTGCCAAAAGTAACACTTTTACTTCTTCATTCCCAGTTTGGATGCCTTTTATTTCTTTCACATGCCTGATTGCCCTGGCTAGGATTTCCGGTACTATGCTGAATAAGAGTAGTAAGAGTGGACATCCTTGGGGTTTTTTTCCTGATTTTAGAGGAAAAACTTTCAGTTTTTCACCACTGATTATGATATTAACTGAGGATTTGTCATATACTAGTGTAGTCTTTATTATGGTGAAGTACTTTCTTTCTATACACACTTGATTGTTATAAACATAAATGAATATTGTATTTTGTCAAATGCTTTTTCTGCATTTATTGAGATAATCATATGAATATATATATTGTTAATGTGGTGTGTTTTATCAATTTGCATATGTTGAACCATCCTCGTGCCTCTGAAATGAACTTCACTTGATTGTGATGTATACTTTTTAAAAATTTTATTTTATTGTTTAAAGTATTAAAAATAGTAGTACATATATCTCCTTTTTTCCCCCCATTGACCTTCCACCAGCCTCCCCTACCCCCTGGCACATGCCCTCATCCCACCCCCTGAGTGTCTTGTGTCCATTGGTTGTGCTTACATGCATGCATATAAGTCCTTCGGTTGATATCTTTCCCCCCCCTCCCCAACACTCCCCAGCCTTCCCGCTGTAATTTGACAGTCTGTTCAATGTTTTACTGCCTCTGCATCTATCTTTTTATTCATCAGGCTATAATGTTCTTTATTTTCCATAAATGAGTGAGATCATGTCGTATTTTTCTTTCATTGCCTGGCTTATTCCACTTAGCATAATGCTCTCCAGTTCCATCCATGCTGCTGCAAATGGTAAGAATTCCTTCTTTTTTATAGCAGCATAGTATTCCATTGTGTAGATGTACCATTGTTTTCTAATCCACTCATCTGCTGATGGGTATTTAGGCTGTTTCCAAATCTTTTATTTTTTTAATTAAATCTTTATTGTTCAGATTATTACATTTGTTCCTCTTTTCCCCCCCCATAACTCCCCTCCACCCAGTTCCCACCCCACCCTCCGCCCTCACTCCCCACCCACTGTCCTCATCCATAGGTATATGATTTTTGTCCAGTCTCTTCCCGCACCCCCCACACCCTTTTCCCCCCCAAGAATTGTCAGTCCACTCCCTTTCTATGCCCCTGATTCTATTATATTCACCAGTTTATTCTGTTCATCAGATTTTTTATTCACTTGATTTTTAGATTCACTTGTTGATAGATGTGTATTTGTTGTTCATAATTTGTATCTTTACCTTTTTCTTCTTCTTCCTCTTCTTAAAGGATACCTTTCAGCATTTCATATAATACTGGTTTGGTGGTGATGAACTCCTTTAGCTTTTTCTTATCTGTGAAGCTCTTTATCTGGCCTTCACTTCTGAATGATAGCTTTGCTGGATAAAGTATTCTTGGTTGTAGGTTCTTGGTATTCATCACTTTGAATATTTCTTGCCACTCCCTTCTGGCCTGCAAAGTTTCTGTTGAGAAATCAGCTGACAGTCGTATGGGTACTCCCTTGTAGGTAACTGATTTTCTTTCTCTTGCTGCTTTTAGGATTCTCTCTTTGTCTTTTGCTCTTGGCATTTTAATTATGATGTGTCTTGGTGTGGTCCTCTTTGGATTCCTTTTGTTTGGGGTTCTCTGTGCTTCCTGGACTTGTAAGTCTATTTCTTTCACCAGGTAGGGGAAGTTTTCTGTCATTATTTCTTCAAATAGGTTTTCAATATCTTGCTCTCTCTCTTCTTCTGGCACCCCTATAATTCGGATGTTGGTACGCTTGAAGCTGTCCCAGAGGCTCCTTACACTATCTTCGTATTTTTGGATTCTTTTTTCATTTTGCTTTTCCGGTTGGGTGTTTATTGCTTCTTCGTATTTCAAATCGTTGACTTGATTCTTGTGATCCTCTAGTCTGCTGTTGGGAGTCTGTATAATATCCTCCATTTCAGTCAGTGTATGCTTAATTTCAAGTTGGCCCTTTATTATAATCTTGAGGGTCTGACTAGATTTCTTGAGGATCTCACTACATTTATCGGTGGTCTCACCAGTCTTTTTGAGGGTCTTACTAAATTTATTGGCGGCTTCTAGAAAGTTCTTGAAAAACCTTAAAAGTGTGGTTTTGAACTCTATATCCAGTATTATGCTTTCCTCTATTTCTGTCATTTGTAGCCTATTTCTTTGTCTCTGCATTTTTTATGCTTCCCTGTTTTGATAAAGTGGTTTTCTGTGCTAAGTGGACTCTAGGGCCCAGTGGTTCAGCCTCTCCAATTACCCGAGGAGGACACTCTTGGTGCATCCCCTTGTGGTCTTTGTGCACAGTCTTGTTGTAGTTAAGTCTTGATTGTTGTAGGTAACTCTGGGAGGGATTGACCTCCAGGCCATTTGGCTGTGAGAATCAGCTGTGTCTTCAGTGGGAGAACTTCTGTGCTGGAGACCCCCCTCCAGGGCAAGACTTGCTTCAATGGGGCTTTGGTGCTCACTGAGTCTGCCCCCTGAATGTGTCCTTTATGGATCTGGGGAGCTGCAAACTGGATGGTCCCACTCTGACCACTGGGCACACTGGCTCCTGGATCTCTAGGGAGGTGCTAATCTAGCCTCTGCATGAGGCTACCCAGCAAAAGACTCCATGCAGGGCTTGGGCGGGGTGGGTCCCACGGGATCAACAGGGTGGGGCTAGCAGTTATGGCTGCCCTCATAGGCCCTGCTTCTCAGTGTCCTGGCAAGCGCTGCAAGCACCTCTGAGAGGAAGCTGCCCTCGAGTTCCGACTGATGCCAGACAGTCCCGCTTCTCCCGTATGAGTCTGGGTCCCCAGAGACTCGCCCGGAACTGGAGCTCAGAGCCTGAGACTCCCACCTGATTGAAAAAGACAACTGCACCCTCAGCCGCCAGCCCGCTCCACGTGCGCCTCTGTACCTTTGTATTTTACTTCCGCACCGCACCTCCTCTGAGTCTCAGTATGCTTTTCTCTTTCCTTCTAGTTGTAGAATTTCCACTCAGCCAGCCTTCCTGTGGTTCTGGATGATGTCCGTTCTGTCTTTTAGTTGTATTTTTGAAGTGGTTGTGCGAGGCAGCAATTTC
>NW_005370346.1:123316-124367 GCF_000412655.1 Myotis brandtii
GTTCTGGGTCTCTCTGACCCAGCTGCAGTTTGTTAGGTAATTTTCAGATTGCAAAGGGCCAGGCCTTTCATATGCAAAAGCCTCTGCACACAGCTTTGGTGGGGTGGGGTCCGAGGGAATCAATAGGGCGGAGCAAACAGCTATGGCTGCTCCTCAGTCCTACCCTAAGAGGCCCCGCATCTCAGTGTCCCAGTAATTGCTGCAAGCACCTCTGAGAGAAAGCTGCTCTCGAGTTCCGACTGCTGCCAGACAGTCCAGTTTCTCCCCGTATGAGTCTGGGTCCCTAGAGACTCACCGAGAACTGGTGTTCAGAGCAGTCAGGAGCTTGAGACTCCCTCCCAGTTGAAAAATACAACTGCGTCCTCAGTTGCCAGCCCTTTACCCACACTCCTCCGTACCTCTGCACTTTACTTCCACACCTCCTCTGAGTCTCAGTGTGCTTTTCTTTTTCCTTCCAGTTGTGGAATTTCCACTCAGCCAGCCTTCCTGTGGTTCTGGATGATGTCAGTTTTGTCTTTTAGTTGTAGTTTTGAAGTGGTTGTTCAAGGCAGGAATTTTCCGTGTTTACCTATGCCACCATCTTGGTTTCTCTCGAGAAGTTTTTTTTTAATGTATTTGGGTGCTCCTGTATTGGGTGTGTATATGTTTACCAGAGTTATTTCTTCTTGTTGGATTGCTCCCTTTAGTATTATGAAGTGGCCTAGTTGAAAAATACAACTGCGTCCTCAGTTGCCAGCCCTTTACCCACACTCCTCCGTACCTCTGCACTTTACTTCCACACCTCCTCTGAGTCTCAGTGTGCTTTTCTTTTTCCTTCCAGTTGTGGAATTTCCACTCAGCCAGCCTTCCTGTGGTTCTGGATGATGTCAGGGTAAACTACAGCCCGAGGGCCGGATCCGGCTCGTTTGAAGTGAATAAAACTAAAAAAAAAAAAGACTGTACCCTTTTATGTAATGATGTTTACTTTGAATTTATATTAGTTCACACAAACACTCCATCCATGCTTTTGTTCCGGCCCTCCGGTCCAGTTTAAGAACCCATTGTGGCACTC
>NW_005370346.1:125076-130459 GCF_000412655.1 Myotis brandtii
GGATGTTGTTTCGTTTTGTGTTGTCCCAAAGTTCCTTTAGGCTCTCCTCCTGTTTTTTAAGGTTTTTTTTCTAGATGCTGCTCTGCTTGGGTGTTTTTTCCTACCTTGTCTTCTAGCTCACTGATGTGGACCTCTGCTTCTTCTAGTCTACTGTTGATGCTTTCTATTGAGTTCTTTATAGCAGTGATGTCATTTTTCATTTCTTTTTGGTTCTTCTTCATTTCCTCTTGGTTCTTACACATATTGTTGACTTTGTCTTCCATTCTTTTCAGCCACCTTATGACCATTTCTCTGAATTCTTTCTCTGACAAGTTGCTTGCCTACATTTCGTTTACTTCCTTTTCTGGTGATGCCTCCTTTTCTTTCATATGCGGTCTGTTTGTCTCCCCATGATCTCTCTTCTCTGGGTGTTTGGTTATGTAGTTCTCTCTCTCCTTTTCTTAGGTGAAATCTGACCTTTCTGTGAGAAGGTGCAGATCTCCTCCCAGTCCGTGTATTTGCACTGCTTGAGGTCCAGTGTTCCTGGATTTGCAGCTGTTCCTTGGGCATTGTTGTTGTAGATTCCCGGGATTTTTAGACTTCTGATAACAGCCACTCTCCCCTTCAAGATGGTGCGGTCTCCGTGTCAGAGCTAGTTGCTCTGGGAGGTATTTCAGAAGCAGTGTAGGCTGCCTGGTCAGGGTAACCCCATCTGGCAGTCCCAAACAGTCCCTTGGAGTATAGCTGTCCCTCAACTCACAGATAAATACTCCCCATGCATCCACATGCTCTCCTTTCGTTCTCTCACTCATGCACTATCTTGAAGTCTGCCTTCCTGTCAGCAGCCATCTTCCCAATCTCTCTTCATGATGTATACTTTTAATGTATTTTTGTATTTCATTTGCTAGTATTTAAACTTTTTTTCATTTGTATTTATCAGAGATATTGTTCTATAGTTGCTTTTTGTTGTTGTTGTCATTGCCAGATTTTGATATCAGGGTAATATTCACCTTATAAAAATGTGTTAGGAAATATTGCCTTTCCTTCCATTTTGTGGAAGAGTTTGAAAAGAATAAATATTAAATCTTCTTTTACTGTTTGGTAGAATTCACTATTGAAGCCATATGATCCTGATTATTGCTTTTTGGGAGTTTTTTTTTTATAGTTGTGTCAGTTTCCTCACTGTTGATTGGTCTATTCATATTTTCCAGTTCTTTTTTATTTAGTCTAGGAAGGTTATATATTTCTAGGAACATTTCTATTTATTCCAGGTTATTGAATTTGGTGGCATATAGCCTTTCATAGGACTCTTGTATGATCGTTTGTATTTCTGTGGTGTCTGTGATAACTTTTCTTTCATTTCTCATTTTGTTCAATTGAGTCTCATCTGTTTTTCCGTAGTGAGTCTAGCCCAATGATGGCACATGAACTCATTTTTTTGGTTAATTTTTCTTTGTTAAATGGCATTTAAATATATAAAATAAATATAAAAAATATAAATCTTTGTTTTACTATGGTTGCAAATATCAAAAAATTTCTATATGTGACATGGCACCAGAGTTAAGTTAGGGTTTTTCAAAATGCTGACACGCTGGGCTCAAAAGGTTCACCATCACTGGTCTAGCCAGAGTTTGACAATTTTATTAATAACTAGAGGCCCAGTGCACAAAATTCGTGCACTGGTAGGGTCCCTAGTGGCTGGTAGCAGCCAGTTGGGTACTCCCTCACTTCCCCTGGCTGTCTGCTGCCAGTCAGGGCCTCCCTTCCTTCCCCTGGCTGGCTTCACCCCCTGATCAAACTCCTGGAAGAACTCCTGGTCAAGGGGACAATTTGCATGCTATGCTTTTATTATATAGGATTTCAAAGACCCAATTCTTTGCTGCAGTACTTTGTTGTATAGTCCATTTGTTATGTTTCATTTAAGTCTGCTCTAATTATTTTTTTTCTGATGACTGCTTTTGTTCTGCTTTTTCTACTTCATTAGGAGGTAATATTAGATTGTTTTCTTGGGATTTTTCTTGTTTTTTTGAATAGGCCTGTAATGATACAAACTTCCCTCATTACTGCTTTTACTGAATCCCAATATTTTGATATGTTGTCGCTACATATCTTTTGTCTTTCATTATCTCTCCTTTTACTTCTTCCTTGACAGGTCATTTATTTAGTAGCATTTATTTATTTAGATGTTTTTTCTTATCTCTTCTTTTTTTAAGCTATGTGAGTCTGTTGTTGTTTTCTGTGCACCATTAGGTTTATGCAAAAGAAAGTTTCATACACACAGTAATTTTTCTTTTCCTTCTGGATGCACCTTATCTCTATTTCCTTTTGCAAATTCAGACTTTCACCCACTCCCTTTTTGTTTTTCTTGTCACAAATTACCCCAATTTATGCTGTGATTTTCATTTCAAATTTCAGTAGCTATTGTCTTAATCTTCTCTTTTTAAATGTTTTTAATTCCTTTAACCTTTATATAATATTTAAGTTAATAGTATCCTATTCTGAAAAGAGTTGTAATATTCCACTTCTGTTTGCCTGTTGGTGATCTTACTAGTAGTTTTGTGTCCTTTTGTCCTTTGTTTCATGTAGACTAATTCCCTTGAGTATTTCCTGTAATAAAGAGGTAAATTCCTTCTGCTTTTGTATGTCTGAAAAAGCCTTTATTTCTTCTTCAAATCTAAAGAATAACTTTGCTGAATGTATTATTTTTGACTGATAATTTGTATTAGTAATTTGAATATTTGATTCCACTCTTTCTTAGCTTGCAGGGTTTTGCTGAGAAATCTAACACTAATCTAATGGGATTTCCTTTGTAGGTTAGTGTCTTCCATGGCTGCCTTGAAAATTATTTATTTGTCATTAATTTTGAAAGTTTTAATGCAATGTGCCTTGGAGAAGACCTTTTTGAATTTAGATAATAAGGTGTTCTGTTTGTTTATTGGATTTGAGAATCTAGCTCTTTCCATAGGTTTGGGAAGTTGCCATCAACTATTTGTTTGAAATAGGCTCTCTGTTGCCTTATCCCTTTCTTTTTCTTCTGTATGCCTGTTATTCTTATATTAATCTTTCTAATGGAGTCAGATGGTTCTTGTAGAGTTCTTTTATTCTTCTCTGCCCCCCCTCCCAGTCAAATCTCTCCTTCTATTTGCATCATTTCTAGATTTGAATCTTTGATATTTCCAATTCTTCTTTATTTTATTGTTTACTGTTTGGGGTTTTACTACATGTATTTTTATTATTAATTTTGACACTATTACAGATGTCCCCAAACTCCCCCTCTTTACTCCCCTCCACCGAGCCCCACCCCCTTTCTATGGCCATCACCACCCTCTTGTCTGTGTCCAGTGCTATGCATATATGTTTATGCACTGGATCTAAAATGGCAGCGGTATAGACAGACGTTTCCTGTGCCTTGTCCTGGAGCAGATAGGGTGAGCAGCTGAAACCAGTAACATCTAGCCCAAATTGGCAGAGGAGATTCAGCTGGGAGACAGTTTGCAGCCAGGAAAGACAGAGGACTCCAAGAGAAAGGGGACTGTTGGAGACTGCTGGATCGGGCTCCCCTAAATGGGCAGCCTCCACTGCTGCTGAAATTGCGGCCGGCTCAGCCGTGGAGAACGCGTCATCTTGAGTGGCTGATTTTGGAAGCATATACATGCAGAGACCCTACAACCACGGCATCCAGGGATCATCTCAAGCAGCACAACTATGTGGACTCAGACAAGCCCTGCTCCTCCTCATGGAAAGGTCAGATTTCACCTAAAGGTGTGGTTTGCAATCCAGGTTGGAGAGAGGAATGCGCGGGGGGAACTCTGCGCTCCACAATGTCCGCAGCCGTTGGGACCAGCGTGATCCATGAATGTGGAAGGGGTCCCGCAGGGCTGCTGGCAGAAGGGAACTATAAAAATAAGCCCATAGCTGGACTGGGTGCAAAAAGGCAGCCTCAGATTTTGCCAGTGTGCCAGCTGCTTATTGCCAGGGAAGAAAGGACGTGCAGAAGAGACTGCACACAGAACTGGACAGTAGAGGGTTGCCAGTTGGCACACCTTCTCAGGCTCTTTTTCTTTTTTCTCTCTTCCCCTTAAATCTTTGTGTTTGATTATTAAACCCAATACATAGGATCGCACAATCGGGGTCACTCAGAGATTGCAGGGGAAAGTTGTTTTTGTGGAACCTGAGAATCAGAGCGGGGAGTAACGATCAAAGAACCAGTTCTGGGGCAGTCGACTCTCCCAAAACCTAACTACTGGCTAGAGAGGACTTATCGCCTTGGAAGTCAATCCAGAAACACTGCCACCCAAGGGCTGAACCACAAACTGACTCTTCTGTAAACACAAATAAAGGCAGTCTGGGAAACAAATACTGCCTGCTTTAAAATCAGGACTGTGGTTTACAACATGGAGGAACAGTGTATCACAGGGAACTGCAGCACTCTCCTGAATACCTGACAGGACTAAGGCATGCCAAACAGAAGAGTAGAGGAATTGAAGGACCTTCACTACTGCACATTGTTTTTTCACCTTTTACTCAAGAAACTATTTTTTTTTCTTTTTCATCACCTGATTTTACCTTTTTAATTAATACATTTTTATTTTTAACCAGTATTATTTTTAATTTTTAATCAGTAACTACTACCATTTTACCTTTTTTTATAGTGTCATTTTATTTTCTCTTTATTTTATTTTGGGATTAGTGTTCTACATTCTATTTTCATCTTTCCTTTAGCATCATTTTACTCTACCTCAACTTTACCTTTATGCCAAAACTCTCTTTCTCACTTTTCCCCTTTCGTTGTCCTGTTTCTCTTACCCTATTACTGCTTTAGATTTTCCCTACTCCTTCTTTTTATCCCCTGTCTAAATTTCACCCTACTTATATATCTAATTCCAATCCCCTGCTCTAAATCCATATACACCTATCTCTTCTCTTTCTTCACTATCCAAATTTCTTTATCTCTCTGTTGTTTGGTTATTGTTTGCTTGATTGTTGAGTAATTGGTTTTTTTATGCTTGTTTGAGAGATTCTTTTCTTTTTTCTTTTTATTTTTCTGTTGTTTTTTCCCCCTGGTTAGTTTTTGCTTCTGTATTCCCTCGCCTTGCTTGATATTATTTGTTGTTTGTAGCTTGCATTCATCTCTAGGAATCTGTTGCTGGAATTTGTTTGGATTGGTTGCTGTTCTATTGGAGTTTTCTCCCCATATATATAGTTTCTTCCTCACTCCTATTTCATTCTCTTTCTTTTCTCTCTTACTTTTTTTCCTTTTCCCAACTTCATTTTTGCACTCCTTTTCTTTTCTTTTTCTCTTTTTCTCTTCTTTCTTCCTTATCCCCTAATTCTCTTTGCTCTGGTGGTCACCTTTATTTGGGGTTATTAGTATCATGAATACATTTGTGTTCAGTGCCTTGTG
>NW_005370346.1:133437-134019 GCF_000412655.1 Myotis brandtii
AAGTATCTATCAATAATAACTTTAAATGTAAATGGATTAAATGCCCCAATCAAAAGACATAGGGTAACTGAGTGGATAAGAAAACATGACCCATATATCTGCTGTCTAAAGAAAACCCACCTCAGAATAAAAGACGCACACAGACTGATGGTGAAGGGATGGAAAAAGGTTTTTCAGGCGAATGGAAATGAAAAAAAGCTGGGTAGCAATAATTATAGCTGACAAATTAGATCTCAAAGTGAAGGACATAAAGAGAGATTAGGAAGGCCACTTCATAATACTAAAGGGAGCAATCCAACAAGAAAAAAATAACTCTGGTAAACATATACGCACCTAATATAAGAGCACCCAAATACATAAGAAAACTTCTGGCAGAGATCAAGGGAGATATTGACAGCAATACAATCATAGTAGGGGACTTTAATACCCCACTATCACCATTGGACAAATCCTCTAAACAAAACATCAGCAAAGAAACATCAATCCTAAATGACTCACTAGATCAGATGGAATTAACTGACATCTTCAGAACATTTCATTCCAAAGCCACAGAATATACATTCTTCTCAAGTGCACATGGGT